>NW_028121835.1:30000-35610 GCF_965194805.1 Balaenoptera borealis | reverse complement strand
CTTTAAGCCGAAGAAAATCATGTGGGGAGAAACCCTAAGCCTGGAACCACGGTGGAAGAACCTTCAGTTGGCGCTCCAGCCTCAACACACACAGACAGCTCAGAGTGGGATGCATCCCTGACGCGGTAGGGAAGGCAGCACAAGCTTTACTAGGAGGACAGCCGGCGGTCGTCTTGGGCCAGACCACACAATCACCGCTGTAGAAGAAATCCGATGCAATGCATGGGAGAATCCCATTCGCCATGGAGCCAGCACTTGTAGGACATGAGAGGATTCACACTGAATAAAATAGTCTCAGCATGGTGAAGGAAGGACATTCTTCAGTGGTCCCTTATCCCTTGGTGTCCTCACACCAAGGAGGTGCCAATTCTAACGTCACAATGGCAAATTCCTCACCTAGTTCACATCAAGAAATGAATGCTGGGAATATACTGACTCTATAAAGAATGTGTGAGCCCCACGATTGAGACAAGGTTCAGACGTTTGGAGATTGTCTATTACTACAAATCTACAGCATAAATAGGTAGATGGCGAAGTATTTTGAGAATGCAAAGTTTGGTACCAAGAAAGAAAGCAACCCCACTTCAGTGGATCAGTGCTTGGACATATGTAAGCACTACCGAATGGGTGTGTGTCTTTCAAAACCAGGAAATGTTGCCCTGAGTCAGAATGGGTCAATTTTCCTTTCATACACTCGCTGTCGATCAGTGAGGGACTTTCTATTTTTATGAAGTTGTAAACATAATTACAAACCCTAGGGTCAATCAGGAACTAAGTTTCAATGGTCAGTAAAAAAGTAGAACACAAGTGATGGGGGTTACCTGTTACATTACTGTCCAAATAGGTATGCACGCACATGTCAAGGATGAGTGGCCACAAGAATAAACACAACAAAGTTGAAACCTGTGCATGTGCGTGTGTGCGTGTGTGTGTGTGAGACTCATAGGTGGATGTTTCCCATAGCCGTGCACTATGGCACTGCAGGATCTGTGGTTGCTGAGTCCCCGGAGGTGGAAGCGCAGATACAGGGCCCTGACTGTGCAGTTATCCATGGATTTTCAGTGCGTGGGCTCGGCACCCGTAACCCTCCATGTTGGTTGTTCAACGGTCAACTCTAGTTTATAGATCAGAGAGGATAACATCATGTGTTCACTATTAATAACTTTTCCAAATAATCTTTATCTTTTTAAAAGGAAGACATCATTTAATCCATTTCACAAGCTGATATTGGGAACCTACTGCCCCAGCACGTGAATTATCCCTACAGAACACAAGATCCCCGAGAAGGAAGAGCCCTGAGCACTGAGACGCCATGAAGGTAGGCTTTTAGATGATATTCTCTGCTTCTCCAGCTTGAGGTAAAACATGGGATGACTGGGTCTACCTATCCCATTCCGGTTTGTCAAATGGGAGCCCCCATGGCACGTATCACCAGAAGTCGGTCCATGATAACTCCATCTATAGGAATTCTTGGCAGTTTTAGGTTTAGGATCATTGCTTTTCCTGCCATCGATTGAAAACTCCTTGGGCCCTGTTAGCAGTGACAGATTCAATGAGTCCAGTACTTCATAGGTTTCGTCACGTATTTAGAAGGGGAATCACCATCAAGTTGCTGAAATGAGGACTAAGTGTCTTTCAGACATGGAGATAGAAATAAATGGTGCTCTGCGGGGTGTGCGATGACGGGCACCCAGGATTCCTTCACCCAGCCCTCCCTTTGCTCCCTCACCGCTTCCTGGAAAATTGGCGCGCGCGCACGCACACACACACACACACACACACACACACACACACACACACACACACACACACACACAGCTCTGGGGGCGCTATTTGCTGTCCATGATTTCACGTGCCTTTTGGGCACGGCTGGTAGAGATGGACATGAAGCAGCAGGACAGCAAGCTGGCATCTCGGTCGGCCTAGAGAAGTTTCCCAAGTGAAATATCAGAACCAGGTCAGGGGGGCGCAGAGAGAGGCGGGGAGGGGAGGCCCACGTGACCTGGGAGAGAAGTTGGGGGGGACCGCTGACCGACCTCGGTTCAGGTTCCCCGTCCCCCTCCTGCTGAGAACCTGCCTTCGCTTCCTGCCCTCAGGTGTGTGAGAGGAGCATGTTTCTTTCCAACAAATACCAACACATCAATTCAGTCTGTTTGTGTGTTTGTTCTTGCTTGTTCGTTTTCTGGACGAGGCCAAAGAACCCTTCCAGTGGAGGTGTGTGTACAAAGGAGGATCTGACAGGATGGGAGATTGAGGGTCAGTCCATGTGCCAAGAAATCCAGAGAATCTGTCGTAGCTGAGACTCGGGCCTTTTGCAGAAATAGGCCAAGAGAGTTCAGATTTGATCATTCACTGCCAAATAGTCATCACAGCAGTTTCCTGGAAGGGATTGTGTTGCAGGAGCCAGGGTGGCCCTCAGCCCTCAGGCCTCAGCCCGGCGGGCGGGCAGGCAGGCAGGCAGGCAGGCAGCGGCTATTGTCTGTTGTTCCCGCCCCCACCCCCACCCCCACCCCTGTTCCTTCTCCAGCGCTCCTTCCTAAGTCCCCTGGACTGACCTTTGCCAGGAGCGGGGGAGGGGAGGTCCGGACGATTCATTCGGCAGGGCCTCGTTCAATCGCTCCATTCAAATGCAGAAAGCTCTCCGGTCAAGTCGGAGCGTTTGACTTTGCCTCGAGCTTCTCTTTAATGAATGGCTTTTTCTTTTTTCTTTCCCCAGTTTCCCCCACCCTTAGGCTGCCCCCTCCAAACTGCAGGGAGGGAAGGAGGGAGAGAGGAAGGGATGGGAGGAGGATGTGTGAGAAACAGGCCGTTTTTCCAGGCAAAAGGAGTCCCCTCCTTTTCCTAACCCAGGAAACCCCACTACACCATTTGAGAATCATGGACACGCGTGAAAGCAGACGTCTTCACTTGAGATCTTCCTCCGCAGGAGGACAGAAAGGAGGGCCAGTGTGTCCCTCTTGTGCTGGCCGGTTCTTAAGTCACTTGAATTCAAAGTAATCAATAGAGCATGGAGGCACATTTTGGGGCGGCCTACTCTGGAGCCCAACAGTTCCCTCCTCTGAAAGTTCCTTGGAACATATTAAAGCTGAGCTGGTGACTGTGTGTGTGTGTGTGTGTGTGTGTGTGTGTGTGTGTGTGTGTGTGTGTGTGTGTGTGTGTGTGTCTGAGTCAAGGAGATTTCTAGATCTAGATGTCAGGGTCGAAGCAACTTTAGAAGTTTGAAATAACTCTGATGATGTCGTCGGGTGTTTGGTTCAAATTTCGGAGTGGCTCTCACAGAAACAGGAACGAGGACTTTTTCCATAGGAGCCGTTGTGGCCGTTTCTCTAAGGTTTTCGTCAAGTTCTCTAGCTTCCGTTTGCAGGGCTTCAGGCAAAGGGCCGTTTTAGTTCTCAGTGATGCCAAGTCAAAAGGGTGGGAGAAAATGGCAAACGTTCACGGAGAGAGTCATAGCCAGATATTGGAGGGAACTCAAAAAACTTCGGGATGCAGTCCAGTTTTCAGATTAAGAACAACTCCCTAAGGGAAGTGAGTAGCACCAGAATTTCACATCCACAAGTGTGTATCCCCGTTTTATGGAAACATAATTTTGGCCTCCAAGTAACATATGCGAATAACTCTATTGCCAGGGAAATAAGAAGCCTCACTGAGAGTTTCTGAATTAAGGAAAGTAGGGAGAAAAAGATCAGTGATTCTATCCTGCTGACAGAGGTATGAGTTACCAAATGGACGTCCCCCTTTAAAAATAAAAGAAGAAAATTGGGTTTTGTTTGTTTGTTTTTGTTTTTCCTTGTATCTGGAAAACAAAAGATTTAACAATCAGTCCTAATCGCTCCCTCTCTCCCCCTCTCTCTCTCCCTCTCTCTCTCTCTCTCTCTCTCTCTGTTTCTCTCTCTCTCTCTCTCTCTCTCTCTCTCTCTCTTTCTTTATATATATATATCAAAATACTTTATATAGATATTCTTTTTCAGATTCTTTTCTCTCATACGTTATTACAAAGTAGTGAGTAGAGTTTCCTGTGCTATATAGTAGGAGGTGTTTGTTGATTACCTATTTTATGTACAGTAATGTGTATATGTTCATCTCAACTTCCTAAGTTATCTATCCCCCGCTTCCCCAAGCAGTCCTGTTTTACACAAGTAGTCATACACGTTGTCGTCCTATTCATCAGTTCATTCAACCCCATGTAAGTCATTCTTGTTCTTCTTGGAGTCCAGTTTTTCCATCGGTCCTGCCGACCTTGCCTGATGATTGAGGGTGACTGGACGAGTGACGGTTCCAAAAAGTTTACAAGAGCTTTTGTGAAGGATTGTAGGATTTTCCCAGAGAAGCGGGTGCCTTGATCTGATCACACGGGAGGCTGTGGAAGGTAGACCCCAAGTGGCAAACACATTTTGTTTTGTTAACAGTCTCTGTGCCACGGTGAGGACATCAGGCTTGCAGCGAGGGAAGACTTCAACCCACACGGAAAACATACAAGGATGTTTGGATGACCCCTACTAAGTGGCAGTGGAATGAAGTCCAGTGGCTGGGGTTCAGAGGATCCAGAGAGAGGAGGTTTTCTTTCCATAGAGAAAAATGATTTTTCCCCCCCAGGGTTACAAGCATGACAGGTCAGACGTTGCCGGTAGACTGTAGAAGTCTTCCTGCCAATGTCTATTTACAGTTGGAGTCATCTTGGAGGCACCACGGGCGGGTGAAGGAATGCAAGATGTGGGGGAGGGGGGAGGTTGGCCAGGGAGCAACCGGCTGGGCCACCGTCTCCCGTCTGCCATAGCCCCGACCGGCTGTTGAAAGGACAGAATGGACTTGATCCACGTGTGCCCCGCCACCCCCACCATCTTTCCACAGGCTGTTGTTACTGCCTTGGCGTGAAAGTCGGTTAGAACATCTCCCTGATACTGGGTTCAGCCCCTTTCGTGTGAGCCTCCATTTTGACGATAACAGACAACACTTTATGCCAGGGCAGAGAAGACTTCCGGGAAGAAAGATCCCATCATTTCTGGAACAGTTAGAACACATCGGTGTACAGACACAAGCCAAAGAAGACTTCACGTTGTTCCTTCCTCTTTGACAACACTCTCCCGTGTCATCGAACCTCTCCAAGAAACTTACTCAGTTTCATCTCTCTCATTTCTCAGGAGAGAGAACACATTTTTGAGCTATTTTGAGGGCCCTCTCCTCCTGGATCCTATCTCAAAGTGCGTTCGAAGCCCAAAGGACTTCATCTGTCCTTCAATTTTTGGGCAAATGTGTCCAAAATATCCAAAAGATTGTAAAGCACTTAATCTGATAGGTCACTGTGAAACAGTGCTTCGTTAGCCATGTCACCAACATCCCAAGGAAAGACTTGCTAGGCAGAGAGAGAAGCTTCTTCTTCAGTTCTGAGCCAAACCTGGTTCTTTGAATATCGAGAGGACTAAGTTGATGTGAGTCCTCCAAGACCTGATAAAGGCAACCTAGAAAATAAGTGATGACTTTTGACAAAGACATAAGCTTCTTCTTTCTTTCTTTCTTTCTTTCTTTCTTTCTTTCTTTCTTTCTTTCTTTCTTTCTTTCTTCTCTCTCTCTCTCTCTCTTCTTTCTCTCTCTCTTTCTTTCTTTCTCTCT
>NW_028121835.1:10000-12500 GCF_965194805.1 Balaenoptera borealis | reverse complement strand
ACGGGGGTCACCGCACACGCACACGCACACACGCACACGCGGCCCCACGCCGGACGCCGGCCTGGCGGGACCCTCCCCCGACTCAGAGGGGGGAGGCGCGGGCCGCGGTAGGCAAAGAGCGGCGCACGGCCCCACCGCGGGGCCGGCGCAAGCCCTCCCGCGAAGGCGAGGGGCTCTGCCCACGTGCTCTGGCAGACGCCACCGTGGCGACTGCACGCTTGGGAGGGGCAGCGGCTGGGGGGTCCGGTACCCCAAGGCTCCCTCTCGGATCGCTAGAGAAGGCTTTCTCACCGAGGGTGCATCATCCCCCACCCATCGTCTCCCCTTTGGGCCCGCGGAGGCGGCTCCACAAGCCGCCCAGTCCACGAATGGACGGGGTGTGTGTGTGTGGGGGGGGTCTGCGGTATGGGTAAGCACACGGCTCACAGGAGCGCTCGCGGCCGCAGCCGGGGGCACAACCTCAGCCGCCCCCCGACCCAACACGATCCCCCCCACCGCACAGCCGTGGGAGGACGACCGCGACGAGGCGGCACCCGGCCCCCCACCGAGGGGGGGAACAGAGGCACGCCTCCCTTACCGTCTCGACCCCCGCCAAGAGAGCCACTCAGGGGACACACCACCGCGGCGGGGACCCGAGGAGCACGCTGGGAAAAGGGAACGACACCACCGCTCGGCCTCGGGCACCTGAGGGACAACCTGGAGCGCTCCAGGGGCACCACCGACGGCCAAGCAAGGCACGCTCACGCGCCAGCAGGGGCGCGCAGCGCAGCGGCGGGACGGCCCCCCCCACCGACGCGGGGAGGACCGCTCGCGAGGCACACGCCAAGGAGGCGAAGCGAGAGTGTCTGCTGCGTCCGAGGACCACGGACCCGCCCGCCCCGTGAGGCAGGGGGCAGGAGACCGAGGGTCAGGGCCGGAGACCACCACCCCTGCCCTTCCACACACCCCCTCGACAGGCCGGGAGGGCGTGAAAAGAGAGGCGAGGGGCCCGCGGACAGAACGAGAAGAGCGGTCCCGTTCGCCAGGAACGTCCGTCCCTCGTCTGGCGCGACTTAGGTCCGGCCCAGGAGAGCGCGACAGCACCACATCGATCAGTCAATCCAGCGAGCCAGGGGCCAGAAAGTCCCGAAGGAGAAGGGCACGGTGAGGACCATCATCCGAGGAGCCTGCTTCAGCCTCACCGGCAGGCAGGCAGGCAGGCAGGCAGGCAGGCAGCCCCCCCACCTCCTTTTCTGGCTCTCAGGCAACAGTGGCCGACGACCCCGCGAGGAGAACGCCTGACACGTGGCACGGAGCCTGCGGGGTGGGGTCGTCTCAGCCACCACCGGGTGCCTGCGGCGGGGGGTGGGAGTCACACGGGGTAGAAGACCCACGCGCCACCTCGCCCCGCCGCCCTCGGGTGAGCCAGAGACCGGAGGCGGCACCGCGGGCCGGGTCAGCCGGGCGCACACACGAGAGCCGGCGCGCAGGCCCAGGCGGGCGGCTCAAGCGGCAAGGGCCGGTTCGGGTGCCAGGCGGCAGTCCCAAGCCCAGAGCCCTGCATGCGTCCGGAGTCCCAAAGTCCTCAGCGACAGACGCCAGGGAAGACCGTGTCAGCACCTATCTGGTGGCAAAAAAGGCCCATTTCGGGCGAAAAAAATCACGACGCCCAGCAGCGGGGCCCATCCACGAATCGCAGGGGGGGTCCCCGGGACCTCGGTCCCGCCACCTGTCCCCAACCCTTCCCCATCCACACCAGTCCCGGAGCCCTCGGGGCCACCTGGTCGACCCGAGGAGCGTGGTGGCAAAGTGGGGGCGGGGCGGGAGGGGCGGGAAAACGTGGGAGAGGCAGCGAGCGGGCCGGGGTCGCCCTCCCCGGTTCGCCCGCGCGGGCAGGTACCGGTCCCTCCGAGTCTCTCTCCGGGCGAGGACTTGGTTAGAGAAAAAGAAATATCCCACTCGGCCGCCTCCGACGAGCGGGCCCCACGAGGGACCGCGCCCGGGCCCAGGCCGCCCTATCCGGGCCACCCAGTACGGCTCGGGCCGGTCCCCACCCCCCGGCCGGGACTCGCGGTGGAGGAGGGGGCGGGGCAGGGTGAGAAAAAGTCGCGTCCGCCGACCGGGACCCACGTGGGCACGCTGAAGGGCCGGGTGCGCCCTCCCCTCCCCGGCCCGGCCACCCGCGCGAGCAGGGCCCGGTCCGTCCACGTCCCCGGACCCAGGGGGACTTGGAAACATTTTCCCAGGGAGGCGCCTCCCAGGCGACCGGAGCCCACGAGGGACCGCACCCGTGTTGGCCCGTGCCGGTCTCTCCGGGTCACCCCTCGCGGCCCAGGCCGGTCCGGTCCCCACCTCTGGCGTCCGACTCGGAAAAACATCGGTCAGAATGAATCCGACCACCGGGACCCACGCGCGCCCACCACCGAGCCCGTCGCGCCCTCCACCGGCCTAAACGCACGGGCCCGGGCCGGTCCCCACCTCCGGAGCGGGGCGCTGTGGGGACCCGGGGAGGGAGGGGGTG
>NW_028121835.1:0-5000 GCF_965194805.1 Balaenoptera borealis | reverse complement strand
TAGCCGCACTTTCGTCGTCCTCGGGCAATTCTTTCTTTTTATTTTCCACGGACGGGGGAGACCGGGGCTGGGGGCAACACAACGACACACTGCGTGTGACCCGGAAAACAGACACATACACACCAGGCAATCACCGACAGGCTCTGAAAGAGGATCGGTCACTGGACACGGGGCACGCACGTTTGTTATTTGTGGAGTCATTGCAGACTGAACAGGCAGCAGCAAACTTTGGACTTCACGCAGCTACCGTTCATCAATTGTGGAAACTGACATTCGAAACACGTAGTTAGGCTCTTGGTGCGATTTCACCTAGTCATTGAAATGTGTACACACTGGAACCATGGAAAGTGAGACACCTCTCTCTCTCTCTCTCTCTCTCTCTCTCTCTCTCTCTCTCTCTCTCTCTCTCTCTCCCTCCCTCCCTCCTTCTCTCTCTGCCCCCCTCCCTCCCTCCCTCACCTCATTTCTACCAAAGGTCGCCAAATGAAGACTCGTTTGTTTCCAAACCAAGTTTCCTTTCATTAAATTGGGTGGGAGCTTTCCCTAAGGATTGCATGGGAAGGTGTTATCCTCATTCGTTTTAGTAGTTTTCCTTAGAACTAGAAAATTAGAATTCTGCTGAATGATGAACATGCACCTCGCTTAAGTTTCTGCTAGGAAATCCATGCACCATGTTGATGGAACGAAAAGGAAAAGGATTTTTAACAAGGTTTTTTTCTCCACTTCAGATGAATTTTACAGGGCGGGGAGGGAGGAGGTGAGGGGGTCTCTGTTGTTGTTGTTGTTGTTGTTGTTTTTTTAATTTTTAAAAAAATTTTATTCTTGGCTGTGTTGGGTCTTCGTTTCTGTGCAAGGGCCTTCTCCAGTTGCGGCAAGCGGGGGCCACTCTTCACCGCGGTAGGCGGGCCTCTTCACTATCGCGGCCTCTCTTGTTGCGCGGAGCACAGGCTCCAGATGCGCAGGCTCAGTAATTGTGGCTCACGGGCCTAGTTGCTCCGCGACATGTGGGATCTTCCCAGACCAGGGCCCGAACCCGTGTCCCCTGCATCAGCAGGCAGATTCTCAACCACTGCGCCACCAGGAAAGCCCAGGGTCTCTGTTTTTAATTTAAGGTCCTCTGAAACGTCAGTAAGTGTTCGTGAACATACTCATGTGTACTTTATTCCTCCATCCAATCGTCAGTCATCTGGCAGAAGGAGAGCCTCATCACCGGCAAACAACATTCCGACCCTTAATGAGAAAATACTTTTCTGGTGCTTTCGCCAAAAAATGCAAAGCCCCTTATTTAAGCTAATGACATTAAAAAGAAATCCTTAGTACCTAGGAACAGAACAAAGTGAAAGAAACACAATGCACAGACTTGGGGGAAGAAAGAAAGAAAGAGAGAGAGAGAGAGAGAGGAGAGAGAGAGAGAGAGAGAGAGAAGAAAAGAAAAGAAAGAAAAGAAAGAAAGAAAGAAAGAAAGAAAGAAAGAAAGAAAGAAAGAAAGAAAGAAAGAAAAAGAAAGAAAGAAAGAAAGAAAAAGAAAGAAAGAAAGAGAAAATCTCTCAACCTAAAAGTTTTTGTAACAAACGGACAATCTGTGATTTGGTAGGTAAAATATATTTTTGGAACGTAAAGTTCTTTGAGACAAGAATGGAGAAGAAAACAAGAAAAAGACAATCAGAATTCAGAACGCTTAGAAACCTGAATCGGTCATGAACAGGAACTAGGAAGCCACGGTGAACGGGGTCCGTGACACCAGTGTTTCTGGACCGGCAAATGGATGATTCCATTCCATCATGTCTAGAAGCATACATTTTCACACAGCGTCACTTTTTCAAAATTTCTTTCCCCCAAAGTGATGCCAGAGGTGTGGAGTCATACATCGAAACATCTTTAGTTTTACAGTTAGTTTGAGTTTTACAGTTCCTTCTGTAATAAGGAGACAGAAGTAGGTCCACTGAGACTTGTTGAGCCAAGAACGTTTCCATAGGTTATCTCTGGAAACGATCTAGACGTTCCACGAATTCCCCATCATTCCACTTATGCCAACTCTAAAGTTTCTAAAGTGACCCCAAAGGTCTGGGAGAAACTGTTTTTAAGTAGACATACATACCACAACACATAACCTTTCTTAAGGAGTTCCTCCACCTAGAGCTATCGAAATCACTTGTTCTAAATCCCATGACGATGAGATGACCCGTGAACATCTCCTGAGACTTTAGACGACGTCAGCCATCACCCCCCAAGTTCTTTTTCTTGCTGACGAATTCGGTTCACTCCCGTGAACTTATTGGATTTGGGGTCGACGTAGATAGAAGAAAAGGTTGACCTCGAATGCTGATCACGCTAAAGACCTGCCTAGTTTCATAAAACCCATCCCTTGACCTTGGCTATATCTCGGCTGAAGGGTTCATCCTAGATCACGTGAACTTGCAAAAACCTTCGGGCGGGTCCCTTTCTAGTGGACTGAATTCGGGAGTGCTTCCTTCTAAGCCAGTTCAAGAGAGCTCTTTCACAAGTTAACTGTGGCACTCGGATCCGTACGTAGACACAGGCCAGCTCTAGGAGGGAGCTACAGACATACCCGTTACCGGGCCCTTTCCAGATTCTTGCACAGCAGTACCATAGAAATGAAGATCGCTTCCACAAGACTCTAAGGCTAACAAGGCAAAACGTTTTAATTGAAAGACATAGCTTGTACACAAGGGAGAAGGCGGTGTGCGGGGTGGGGGGGTGGGGGGGGATGTGGGGGGGGGGGTGGGGGGGAGGCGAGAGACAGCTCCCCGAGTCGAGTCGCTTTGATCACGGAAGGGAGAGTCTGTCTCGGGATCACTGATCATTTCCGGAAATCCTCCACATTCTTGGATCAGCAGCAGCTGGTTCCACGGTGGCTACCTATGGGGAATAGCAAGCGCTTCCACGAGGCGAAAGAAGCGCACGAGGATTTTCTGCAAGAAAGCACAGGAACAGATAAGGGTTAAATGTACAGTTGAGCTTCCTGTCTCGTGACAACTAGGTACAGTCGTGGGTGTCAACAGAGGTAACGTTAATCTTTTACTCCCGCGAGCCTCTTTTGTGTGTGGGGGGGGGGGGTGGGGGGGTGGGGGTGGGGTGTGTGTGTGCGTGTGCGTGTGCGTGTGCGTGTGCGTGTGCGTGTGTGTGTGTGTGTGTGTGTGTGTGTGTGTGTGTGGAAGGTCCGGGTTATTGCTCAACGCCCCTCATGTCATATCCCCTTGCGATGAGGTCACCCTGAGTCAGGAGTGTGCGTATCTCCGTGATGCATCTGAAAGGCACGTGCCAAGTCAACCCAGGGGAATAGTCAACTGCACCTCAAACAGTGTCTGAGCTTGCGATAGACACACCTGTCTTTCTCCGGTTTTGTCATCTCGACCGTCACTTTTGGACATTGTGGGGATGGCGCAGGCCGAGCCAGAATATCCACCATGTCTTTAAATATCAGTGAGTCTCAAGGGTGTGTGCGACCTTCACCCAGGAAGAGTGCGCCCTGATGAGCAAATTCCAGGGGATGCTGTCTAGAGCTGTGCTGCTGGAGGACCTCAGTTATCTGGTGTCCATGGGTGAGTCTGTCCACAGCCATTTATCTGATAAAAGATTACCCAGAGGAGCTTTGCGTATTCTGCCCCCCACCACGCCGATGCCTATACACTTACAGAGCATCCACATCTGCCTGAAGGGGATGTGCTTCTTTCTTTCTTTCTTTCTTTTTAATTTTTTTTTTTTCAGGATCCCACCAGGATGGACAATTTCTGGCCACAATCACACGTCTTCCTTTCTGCTCCATATCTAACACTCAGAACAGTGCAGGACACTCACCTCATGGCACGCCTGCATCCAGTGGATGGATCAACGTGATAGGTAGTTCCTAACCAGCTCCTCTGCTCTTGAAACCGTGGCAGAGTTTGGCACAACACTCGTCATCATAGCAGACATTTTCCCTTTAAAAGAGAGTTCATGGGGATGGGGGGTGGGGTTGGGGGGTGGGGTGGGGGGTGGTTGGCCTTCCGAGGGAGCTGATGTTATTGAATATGGTTTTTTGAAAATAATGTTCGATCCACTATGGAACAATGGATTCACCCTCGTTAGAAAAACAAAGGATTTCACAGTCTGTTTCTGGTCTGGGACCTGAGCATCAGCAGACAGTTCCTGAATACCTGAGCCCAAAGTCAGCGTCCCTCCTGCTCTGGGGAAGGGCTGGGCGTACTTCCCCGTGCTCAGGACGCCCTTCCCCGTGTGCTCAGGACGCCCTTCCCCGTGTGCTCAGGACGCCCCCCCCCCCCCCCCCGTGCTGCTCTTTAACGTTCCTTCGCCTCGCTCCTCCTCCTGACGTGAACCTGAAGACCACACGCAGGTTCCAACGCAGGGCTCCAAATCCAGGTCCATGTTTCCCACGAAACACGTTATCGGCTGCACCAATCAGATGTGCTTTCACAGCTGGAGCAGGAGGAGAGATGAGGAGGATGCAAGAGGATTTCCCAGAGTCCTGAATCCAGGTGGGCTCCAGGCTCATTCGAGTCAGTGTGGAGAGAAGCCTGGCCACTAGGGGAGAAGGGCAGGTAATGCCCACCGCAGACTCCCCTGAGAAAGTAGTTTTCCTGACACATCTTGTAAGTCATTACCCAGTGCACTCGTCCTTGTAAACACCAGAGAAGTCACACACAGCAGAAACCCTGTGTCTGAGATCAGTGAGGTAGAGCCTTCAGCCAGAAATTACCCTCTTTAAGCCGAAGAAAATCATGTGGGGAGAAACCCTAAGCCTGGAACCACGGTGGAAGAACCTTCAGTTGGCGCTCCAGCCTCAACACACACAGACAGCTCAGAGTGGGATGCATCCCTGACGCGGTAGGGAAGGCAGCACAAGCTTTACTAGGAGGACAGCCGGCGGTCGTCTTGGGCCAGACCACACAATCACCGCTGTAGAAGAAATCCGATGCAATGCATGGGAGAATCCCATTCGCCATGGAGCCAGCACTTGTAGGACATGAGAGGATTCACAC
>NW_028121836.1:30000-35680 GCF_965194805.1 Balaenoptera borealis | reverse complement strand
CTCTGTTTCTCTCTCTCTGTCTCTCTCTCTCTCTGTCTCTCTCTCTCTCTCTTTCTCTCTGTCTCTCTCTCTCTGTCTCCCTCTCTCTCTTTGTCTCTCTCTCCCTCTCTGTTCCTCTCTCTCCCTCTCTGTTCCTCTCTCTCCCTCTCTGTTTCTCTCTCTCTCTCTCTCTCTGTCTCTCTCTCTCTGTCTCTCTGTCTCTCTGTCTCTCTCTCTCTCTCTCTCTGTCTCTCTCTCTCTGTCTCTCTCTCTCTATCTCTGTCTCTCTCTCTTTCTCTTTCTCTCTCCCTCTCTGTTTCTCTTTCTCTCTCCCTCTCTGTTTCTCTCTGTCTCCCTCTCTGTTTCTCTCTGTCTCCGTCTCTGTTTCTCTCTCTCTCCTCATAGGTATAGACGTACGGACACAGAGAGCGCTAACAGTGTGTCCGTACCTATAGCTACATAGGTGTAGGTGTTGATACAGATAGACGTGTTACATGTCTTCTTTACCCCCTCCGTGGGCACTTAGTGGAGTTACTGGGTCGCATGGTAGTTTTGTGTGCAGTGTTTTGGGGGACTTCCGTACTGTTTTCCATACTGCTGTCTTTTGTCGGAGAGCCATTCTGTCACCCGCCAGGTGACATCTCTGAGTCCTCCAGCATGCCACGGTGGTGGTGGTCTCTCTCAGCTTGAAAAATACGTGTTCGATCGGGAGCCACTTTTTCTGCCTTTACGAACTTGCTGTCGCCACTCCAGATCCTGGGCCTGTCCGAATATCTTTGTCAAGAGAAATGCGTGCGCTTCTTTGGTTCCCCATTTATTTTTCTTAACTAAAAAATGTTTTGTGTTTTATTTTTGTTTGTTTTGTTGTTGTGTTTTTGTTTTGTTTTGTTTTTTTACTAAAAAAAGTTGTTTTCTTTCCTTTCTTTTTTTTTTTTTTTTCCCCCTAATTAATGAACGTGTTCTGTTCGGGCCTCCTGCCCACTTTTCTCACTGGGTTGCTTGTTTTCTGGAGGCTGAATTGTGTGAGGCCTCGGTCTGTTTTGGATAGGCTCCCCTTACGGGATATGCTTGGGCTTGTCCTAGGCCTTTATAGGTCCACGTATACGTATGCCACGAGCATACGTAATATGTGTACGTATGTTATACGTGCATGCTTTTTCCTTTGTTTTAAAGGCCAGAGTAGTTCTACAGCCTGATCTCTTTGCTGGTATGGTTTGGTGTGGTCTTGGTGGGACTACGGTTCGTTGTCGATACTTACCGCATTCCACACACCCCCCCCACCCCACCCCCACGCACACGCACACGCTCGCACTCAGAGTGTTGCATTGTGTAGATGTACCGGAACTCAGTTTCTTTAGTGGATGGCTATGGACTCCACCCTCGCCCCCTGCCCCCCCCCCACCCGCCCGCATTCCCCCAACCCCCGCCTGCCTCACCCCCCCCCACCCCCGCCCGTGATTGTGGTCAGTCCATTTTGAAATCCATGTTCTCGTGACCGCAAGTGCATTTTCCCCCACCCACGCACCCACGTGTTGTCTTTGGACTTTGTCGCCGTCTAGGCACAGATAGATGTTTATTTCCACTTGTATGGGGGTCAGAGTGTATCCTTCCTTTCCTTTCTAGCTTCTGGGCTTTGCGTGTCTGCTTCCGAAAGACCTCCTCCGTTCGAGAAAGGATGAATTCCTGCGTTGTTCTCTGAGCGCTGGCCTGGTTTCGGTTTGCCAGTCCCCGCCTTCCCTCCCTCCCTCCCTCCCTCCGTCCGGGCAGCCGGGGATCTTGCTCGTGCCCCTCTGGGCAGCCCGTGCCAGCCTCCCCGGGCACCGCCGGCGTCTCCGTGGGATTTCCCCCCGCCCAGGAATCGCGTGGGGAGTGCGTCTCCTCCGAGGCAGCCTCCCGGCGACATCTTCCCGGCTTCCCCCGCCCCCCCACCCCGTCTGCTGCCGGGGTCGCGCCGTGTCGTGCCGACCCGGGAGCTAGCTCCGAGACGGACGCCTCGGGGCCGCGCCAGACGCCCGCCGCCTCGCCCCGGGCTGAGCTCGGGCGTTTGGGCGGCCCGGCGGCGCTGCAGCGTCCTCGGTGGCCGGCCGGCGACCGGGATCCGGCCCGGGGACGTTGGAGCCGGTTGTCGGGAGCCACCTGGCGGCCGCTTTTATATTGTCCCTTGTCTCTGGAGCTTCGGCGGCGACCTTCGTGAGGGCTGTGACTCGGCCGCCGGGCCCGAGGCAGAGTTCCGGGAGCCAGGCGACGCTGGTGGCGACTGTCCCGGTGGCGCCCAGGCGTGGGCGCCTCCTGCTGTCGCTTGAGATTGGGCGTGCAGGTCTGTGAGGGTGTGACCGTCGCCGCGCTCTCGAGCCGGCTTGAGGGACCGCCTGGCCTGGTCGACCAGCATCCGACCGCGCCCCTCCGGCCGCGGGGACCGACCCGGCCATCCGACCCGACCTGGGCCGGGCCGCCGCAGTGGGAAGGGAGAGGGTCTTTCGCGCCCTCCGGAGCGCCTGTGGATGGATGGGCGGTCGGGCCTTCTCCTGGCTCACCCTTTGGAGCGTTCGTTCCCCGACCCCCTCCCCACCCCCTCCCTCCCCGGGTCCCCACAGCGCCCCGCTCCGGAGGTGGGGACCGGCCCGGGCCCGTGCGTTTAGGCCGGTGGAGGGCGCGACGGGCTCGGTGGTGGGCGCGCGTGGGTCCCGGTGGTCGGATTCATTCTGACCGATGTTTTTCCGAGTCGGACGCCAGAGGTGGGGACCGGACCGGCCTGGGCCGCGAGGGGTGACCCGGAGAGACCGGCACGGGCCAACACGGGTGCGGTCCCTCGTGGGCTCCGGTCGCCTGGGAGGCGCCTCCCTGGGAAAATGTTTCCAAGTCCCCCTGGGTCCGGGGACGTGGACGGACCGGGCCCTGCTCGCGCGGGTGGCCGGGCCGGGGAGGGGAGGGCGCACCCGGCCCTTCAGCGTGCCCACGTGGGTCCCGGTCGGCGGACGCGACTTTTTCTCACCCTGCCCCGCCCCCTCCTCCACCGCGAGTCCCGGCCGGGGGGTGGGGACCGGCCCGAGCCGTACTGGGTGGCCCGGATAGGGCGGCCTGGGCCCGGGCGCGGTCCCTCGTGGGGCCCGCTCGTCGGAGGCGGCCGAGTGGGATATTTCTTTTTCTCTAACCAAGTCCTCGCCCGGAGAGAGACTCGGAGGGACCGGTACCTGCCCGCGCGGGCGAACCGGGGAGGGCGACCCCGGCCCGCTCGCTGCCTCTCCCACGTTTTCCCGCCCCTCCCGCCCCGCCCCCACTTTGCCACCACGCTCCTCGGGTCGACCAGGTGGCCCCGAGGGCTCCGGGACTGGTGTGGATGGGGAAGGGTTGGGGACAGGTGGCGGGACCGAGGTCCCGGGGACCCCCCCTGCGATTCGTGGATGGGCCCCGCTGCCGGGCGTCGTGATTTTTTTCGCCCGAAATGGGCCTTTTTTGCCACCAGATAGGTGCTGACACGGTCTTCCCTGGCGTCTGTCGCTGAGGACTTTGGGACTCCGGACGCATGCAGGGCTCTGGGCTTGGGACTGCCGCCTGGCACCCGAACCGGCCCTTGCCGCTTGAGCCGCCCGCCTGGGCCTGCGCGCCGGCTCTCGTGTGTGCGCCCGGCTGACCCGGCCCGCGGTGCCGCCTCCGGTCTCTGGCTCACCCGAGGGCGGCGGGGCGAGGTGGCGCGTGGGTCTTCTACCCCGTGTGACTCCCACCCCCCGCCGCAGGCACCCGGTGGTGGCTGAGACGACCCCACCCCGCAGGCTCCGTGCCACGTGTCAGGCGTTCTCCTCGCGAGGTCGTCGGCCACTGTTGCCTGAGAGCCAGAAAAGGAGGTGGGGGGGCTGCCTGCCTGCCTGCCTGCCTGCCTGCCTGCCTGCCGGTGAGGCTGAAGCAGGCTCCTCGGATGATGGTCCTCACCGTGCCCCTCTCCTTCGGGACTTTCTGGCCCCTGGCTCGCTGGATTGACTGATCGATGTGGTGCTGTCGCGCTCTCCTGGGCCGGACCTAAGTCGCGCCAGACGAGGGACGGACGTTCCTGGCGAACGGGACCGCTCTTCTCGTTCTGTCCGCGGGCCCCTCGCCTCTCTTTTCACGCCCTCCCGGCCTGTCGAGGGGGTGTGTGGAAGGGCAGGGGTGGTGGTCTCCGGCCCTGACCCTCGGTCTCCTGCCCCCTGCCTCACGGGGCGGGCGGGTCCGTGGTCCTCGGACGCAGCAGACACTCTCGCTTCGCCTCCTTGGCGTGTGCCTCGCGAGCGGTCCTCCCCGCGTCGGTGGGGGGGGCCGTCCCGCCGCTGCGCTGCGCGCCCCTGCTGGCGCGTGAGCGTGCCTTGCTTGGCCGTCGGTGGTGCCCCTGGAGCGCTCCAGGTTGTCCCTCAGGTGCCCGAGGCCGAGCGGTGGTGTCGTTCCCTTTTCCCAGCGTGCTCCTCGGGTCCCCGCCGCGGTGGTGTGTCCCCTGAGTGGCTCTCTTGGCGGGGGTCGAGACGGTAAGGGAGGCGTGCCTCTGTTCCCCCCCTCGGTGGGGGGCCGGGTGCCGCCTCGTCGCGGTCGTCCTCCCACGGCTGTGCGGTGGGGGGGATCGTGTTGGGTCGGGGGGCGGCTGAGGTTGTGCCCCCGGCTGCGGCCGCGAGCGCTCCTGTGAGCCGTGTGCTTACCCATACCGCAGACCCCCCCCCCCCACACACACCCCGTCCATTCGTGGACTGGGCGGCTTGTGGAGCCGCCTCCGCGGGCCCAAAGGGGAGACGATGGGTGGGGGATGATGCACCCTCGGTGAGAAAGCCTTCTCTAGCGATCCGAGAGGGAGCCTTGGGGTACCGGACCCCCCAGCCGCTGCCCCTCCCAAGCGTGCAGTCGCCACGGTGGCGTCTGCCAGAGCACGTGGGCAGAGCCCCTCGCCTTCGCGGGAGGGCTTGCGCCGGCCCCGCGGTGGGGCCGTGCGCCGCTCTTTGCCTACCGCGGCCCGCGCCTCCCCCCTCTGAGTCGGGGGAGGGTCCCGCCAGGCCGGCGTCCGGCGTGGGGCCGCGTGTGCGTGTGTGCGTGTGCGTGTGCGGTGACCCCCGTGGTGAGCTCAAGGGGGCGGGGACGCCCGGACGTCCCGACTCCCCAGTCCCGCAGCCACGAGGAGCCCGTCGCGCCTGCCCGCACCGCGAGTCGCAGCCGGCGGCGGTGTGTGGGCGCGGTGCGGGTCGCCTCGCTCGGGAGCGTTGCCCTGGGGCGCGAGCCCCGGCGGTCGGACTTGGATGAAGGCGGACCTGGCGGGGACAGAGGGGTTGAGTTTGGGTGGACGGGTTCCTCCGTGGCACGCGGGGGAGACCGTCGCACGCAGGGCCTGGCGGCGGGGCCGGGTCGCGGGGAGGCCCCAGGGTGGCTGGGGCCGGCCGGCGTCTCAGGCGTCGTGGGACCGCCCTCGTGTGTGTGGCGGTGGGACCCCGCGCTTGTTTTCCTGGTGGCCCGGTCGTGTCTCGGCCCTTCCTCTCCCTGGGCAGCGCCCCGTGCCTCTGCCCCGCGGCCCTCGCCGTGTGTGCGTGCCGCCCCCTCCCCGTCGCCGCCGGCCCTCCCACGACCCCCCAACCCCCACGTCCCCTTCCCCGTCTGGGACCGAGCCGGCCTCGCCCTCGTGAGGGTGTCGCCCCCCCCGGCCGCCTCGGCCGGCGGCGTCCCCGGGTGGAGTGCTCACGGTTCCTGAGGCGGG
>NW_028121836.1:5000-10000 GCF_965194805.1 Balaenoptera borealis | reverse complement strand
CCCTGCCGAATGAATCGTCCGGACCTCCCCTCCCCCGCTCCTGGCAAAGGTCAGTCCAGGGGACTTAGGAAGGAGCGCTGGAGAAGGAACAGGGGTGGGGGTGGGGGTGGGGGCGGGAACAACAGACAATAGCCGCTGCCTGCCTGCCTGCCTGCCTGCCCGCCCGCCGGGCTGAGGCCTGAGGGCTGAGGGCCACCCTGGCTCCTGCAACACAATCCCTTCCAGGAAACTGCTGTGATGACTATTTGGCAGTGAATGATCAAATCTGAACTCTCTTGGCCTATTTCTGCAAAAGGCCCGAGTCTCAGCTACGACAGATTCTCTGGATTTCTTGGCACATGGACTGACCCTCAATCTCCCATCCTGTCAGATCCTCCTTTGTACACACACCTCCACTGGAAGGGTTCTTTGGCCTCGTCCAGAAAACGAACAAGCAAGAACAAACACACAAACAGACTGAATTGATGTGTTGGTATTTGTTGGAAAGAAACATGCTCCTCTCACACACCTGAGGGCAGGAAGCGAAGGCAGGTTCTCAGCAGGAGGGGGACGGGGAACCTGAACCGAGGTCGGTCAGCGGTCCCCCCCAACTTCTCTCCCAGGTCACGTGGGCCTCCCCTCCCCGCCTCTCTCTGCGCCCCCCTGACCTGGTTCTGATATTTCACTTGGGAAACTTCTCTAGGCCGACCGAGATGCCAGCTTGCTGTCCTGCTGCTTCATGTCCATCTCTACCAGCCGTGCCCAAAAGGCACGTGAAATCATGGACAGCAAATAGCGCCCCCAGAGCTGTGTGTGTGTGTGTGTGTGTGTGTGTGTGTGTGTGTGTGTGTGTGTGTGTGTGTGTGTGTGCGTGCGCGCGCGCCAATTTTCCAGGAAGCGGTGAGGGAGCAAAGGGAGGGCTGGGTGAAGGAATCCTGGGTGCCCGTCATCGCACACCCCGCAGAGCACCATTTATTTCTATCTCCATGTCTGAAAGACACTTAGTCCTCATTTCAGCAACTTGATGGTGATTCCCCTTCTAAATACGTGACAAAACCTATGAAGTACTGGACTCATTGAATCTGTCACTGCTAACAGGGCCCAAGGAGTTTTCAATCGATGGCAGGAAAAGCAATGATCCTAAACCTAAAACTGCCAAGAATTCCTATAGATGGAGTTATCATGGACCGACTTCTGGTGATACGTGCCATGGGGGCTCCCATTTGACAAACCGGAATGGGATAGGTAGACCCAGTCATCCCATGTTTTACCTCAAGCTGGAGAAGCAGAGAATATCATCTAAAAGCCTACCTTCATGGCGTCTCAGTGCTCAGGGCTCTTCCTTCTCGGGGATCTTGTGTTCTGTAGGGATAATTCACGTGCTGGGGCAGTAGGTTCCCAATATCAGCTTGTGAAATGGATTAAATGATGTCTTCCTTTTAAAAAGATAAAGATTATTTGGAAAAGTTATTAATAGTGAACACATGATGTTATCCTCTCTGATCTATAAACTAGAGTTGACCGTTGAACAACCAACATGGAGGGTTACGGGTGCCGAGCCCACGCACTGAAAATCCATGGATAACTGCACAGTCAGGGCCCTGTATCTGCGCTTCCACCTCCGGGGACTCAGCAACCACAGATCCTGCAGTGCCATAGTGCACGGCTATGGGAAACATCCACCTATGAGTCTCACACACACACACGCACACACGCACATGCACAGGTTTCAACTTTGTTGTGTTTATTCTTGTGGCCACTCATCCTTGACATGTGCGTGCATACCTATTTGGACAGTAATGTAACAGGTAACCCCCATCACTTGTGTTCTACTTTTTTACTGACCATTGAAACTTAGTTCCTGATTGACCCTAGGGTTTGTAATTATGTTTACAACTTCATAAAAATAGAAAGTCCCTCACTGATCGACAGCGAGTGTATGAAAGGAAAATTGACCCATTCTGACTCAGGGCAACATTTCCTGGTTTTGAAAGACACACACCCATTCGGTAGTGCTTACATATGTCCAAGCACTGATCCACTGAAGTGGGGTTGCTTTCTTTCTTGGTACCAAACTTTGCATTCTCAAAATACTTCGCCATCTACCTATTTATGCTGTAGATTTGTAGTAATAGACAATCTCCAAACGTCTGAACCTTGTCTCAATCGTGGGGCTCACACATTCTTTATAGAGTCAGTATATTCCCAGCATTCATTTCTTGATGTGAACTAGGTGAGGAATTTGCCATTGTGACGTTAGAATTGGCACCTCCTTGGTGTGAGGACACCAAGGGATAAGGGACCACTGAAGAATGTCCTTCCTTCACCATGCTGAGACTATTTTATTCAGTGTGAATCCTCTCATGTCCTACAAGTGCTGGCTCCATGGCGAATGGGATTCTCCCATGCATTGCATCGGATTTCTTCTACAGCGGTGATTGTGTGGTCTGGCCCAAGACGACCGCCGGCTGTCCTCCTAGTAAAGCTTGTGCTGCCTTCCCTACCGCGTCAGGGATGCATCCCACTCTGAGCTGTCTGTGTGTGTTGAGGCTGGAGCGCCAACTGAAGGTTCTTCCACCGTGGTTCCAGGCTTAGGGTTTCTCCCCACATGATTTTCTTCGGCTTAAAGAGGGTAATTTCTGGCTGAAGGCTCTACCTCACTGATCTCAGACACAGGGTTTCTGCTGTGTGTGACTTCTCTGGTGTTTACAAGGACGAGTGCACTGGGTAATGACTTACAAGATGTGTCAGGAAAACTACTTTCTCAGGGGAGTCTGCGGTGGGCATTACCTGCCCTTCTCCCCTAGTGGCCAGGCTTCTCTCCACACTGACTCGAATGAGCCTGGAGCCCACCTGGATTCAGGACTCTGGGAAATCCTCTTGCATCCTCCTCATCTCTCCTCCTGCTCCAGCTGTGAAAGCACATCTGATTGGTGCAGCCGATAACGTGTTTCGTGGGAAACATGGACCTGGATTTGGAGCCCTGCGTTGGAACCTGCGTGTGGTCTTCAGGTTCACGTCAGGAGGAGGAGCGAGGCGAAGGAACGTTAAAGAGCAGCACGGGGGGGGGGGGGGGGGGGAGGGCGTCCTGAGCACACGGGGAAGGGCGTCCTGAGCACACGGGGAAGGGCGTCCTGAGCACGGGGAAGTACGCCCAGCCCTTCCCCAGAGCAGGAGGGACGCTGACTTTGGGCTCAGGTATTCAGGAACTGTCTGCTGATGCTCAGGTCCCAGACCAGAAACAGACTGTGAAATCCTTTGTTTTTCTAACGAGGGTGAATCCATTGTTCCATAGTGGATCGAACATTATTTTCAAAAAACCATATTCAATAACATCAGCTCCCTCGGAAGGCCAACCACCCCCCACCCCACCCCCCAACCCCACCCCCCATCCCCATGAACTCTCTTTTAAAGGGAAAATGTCTGCTATGATGACGAGTGTTGTGCCAAACTCTGCCACGGTTTCAAGAGCAGAGGAGCTGGTTAGGAACTACCTATCACGTTGATCCATCCACTGGATGCAGGCGTGCCATGAGGTGAGTGTCCTGCACTGTTCTGAGTGTTAGATATGGAGCAGAAAGGAAGACGTGTGATTGTGGCCAGAAATTGTCCATCCTGGTGGGATCCTGAAAAAAAAAAAATTAAAAAGAAAGAAAGAAAGAAAGAAGCACATCCCCTTCAGGCAGATGTGGATGCTCTGTAAGTGTATAGGCATCGGCGTGGTGGGGGGCAGAATACGCAAAGCTCCTCTGGGTAATCTTTTATCAGATAAATGGCTGTGGACAGACTCACCCATGGACACCAGATAACTGAGGTCCTCCAGCAGCACAGCTCTAGACAGCATCCCCTGGAATTTGCTCATCAGGGCGCACTCTTCCTGGGTGAAGGTCGCACACACCCTTGAGACTCACTGATATTTAAAGACATGGTGGATATTCTGGCTCGGCCTGCGCCATCCCCACAATGTCCAAAAGTGACGGTCGAGATGACAAAACCGGAGAAAGACAGGTGTGTCTATCGCAAGCTCAGACACTGTTTGAGGTGCAGTTGACTATTCCCCTGGGTTGACTTGGCACGTGCCTTTCAGATGCATCACGGAGATACGCACACTCCTGACTCAGGGTGACCTCATCGCAAGGGGATATGACATGAGGGGCGTTGAGCAATAACCCGGACCTTCCACACACACACACACACACACACACACACACACACACACACACACACGCGCGCGCACACGCACACGCACACGCACACACACACCCCCCCCCCACCCCCCCACCCCCCCCCCCACACACACAAAAGAGGCTCGCGGGAGTAAAAGATTAACGTTACCTCTGTTGACACCCACGACTGTACCTAGTTGTCACGAGACAGGAAGCTCAACTGTACATTTAACCCTTATCTGTTCCTGTGCTTTCTTGCAGAAAATCCTCGTGCGCTTCTTTCGCCTCGTGGAAGCGCTTGCTATTCCCCATAGGTAGCCACCGTGGAACCAGCTGCTGCTGATCCAAGAATGTGGAGGATTTCCGGAAATGATCAGTGATCCCGAGACAGACTCTCCCTTCCGTGATCAAAGCGACTCGACTCGGGGAGCTGTCTCTCGCCTCCCCCCCACCCCCCCCCACATCCCCCCCCACCCCCCCACCCCGCACACCGCCTTCTCCCTTGTGTACAAGCTATGTCTTTCAATTAAAACGTTTTGCCTTGTTAGCCTTAGAGTCTTGTGGAAGCGATCTTCATTTCTATGGTACTGCTGTGCAAGAATCTGGAAAGGGCCCGGTAACGGGTATGTCTGTAGCTCCCTCCTAGAGCTGGCCTGTGTCTACGTACGGATCCGAGTGCCACAGTTAACTTGTGAAAGAGCTCTCTTGAACTGGCTTAGAAGGAAGCACTCCCGAATTCAGTCCACTAGAAAGGGACCCGCCCGAAGGTTTTTGCAAGTTCACGTGATCTAGGATGAACCCTTCAGCCGAGATATAGCCAAGGTCAAGGGATGGGTTTTATGAAACTAGGCAGGT
>NW_028121837.1:0-35779 GCF_965194805.1 Balaenoptera borealis | reverse complement strand
ACGAGCTGGGAGCTCGATTGGCGCTGCCTGCGGGGGAGGAGCGCCGCCGCCGCGAGCTGGGAGCTCGATTGGCGCTGCCTGCGTGGGAGGAGCGCCGCCGCCGTCGCCGCCACGAGCTGGGAGCTCGGTTGGCGCTGCCTGCGGGGGAGGAGCGCCGCCGCCGCCGCCGCGAGCTGGGAGCTCGACTGGCGCTCCCTGCGGGGGAGGAGCGCCGCCGTCGCCGCCGCGAGCCGGGAGCTCGATTGTCGCTGCCTGCGGGGGAGGAGCGCCGCCGCCGCGAGCTGGGAGCTCGCTTGGCACTGCCTGCGGGGGAGGAGCGCCGCCGCCGCCGCCGCCGCCGCCGCCGCGAGCTGGATTGGCGCTGCTTGCGGGGGAGGAGCGCCGCCGCCGCCGCCGCCGCGAGCTGGGAGCTCGATTGGCGCTGCCTGCGGGGGAGGAGCGCCGCCGCGGCCGCGAGCTGGGAGCTCGATTGGCGCTGCCTGCGGGGGAGGAGCGCCGCCGCCGTCGCCGCCGCGAGCTGGGAGCTCGATTGGCGCTCCCTGCGTGGGAGGAGCGCCGCCGCCGTCGCCGCCGCGAGCTGGGAGCTCGATTGGCGCTGCCTGCGTGGGAGGAGCGCCGCCGCCGTCGCCGCCGCGAGCTGGGAGCTCGATTGGCGCTGCCTGCGTGGGAGGAGCGCCGCCGCCGCCGCCGCCCCCGCCGTCGCAGTCGTCGTGAGTGAAGAAGCGCCTCGGTGACGCCTGGTGAGGGCCCTCGCCGACGCCTGGGCTTACCTGCCGCCCGGCCAGCTCCGCTCGTTTCCCGTCCCCCGCGGCCCGGCGCGGGGCAGGCCTGCCAGGGCCATGGAGGACGAGGTGGTCCGCATTGCCAAGAAGATGGACAAGATGGTGCAGAAGAAAAACGCGGTGAGCGCGGCGGGCGGCGCGGGCCGGAGGGAGGCCGGGCGGCGGGCGGGGGCCAGTCGGCCTGAGGGGGCTCCCGGCCCGCGGTGAGCGCGGCGGGTGCTGCGAGACGGCGGCGAGGCCCGCGCTCTGGGGAGGGGTTCCTGGGGAGGGGGGAGCTTCGTGTCCCGCGGCCGCGTCCCGGGCAGGGGTTCTGGGGGGCGTCCTGTCCCGCAGCTGCGTCCCGGGCAGGGGTCTGGGGGGCGTCCTGTCCCGCAGCTGCGTCCCGGGCAGGGGTTCTGGGGGGCGTCCTGTCCCGCGGCCGCGTCCCGGGGAGGGGGTCCTGGGGGGGTCCCGGGGAGGGCGTCCGGTCCCGCGGCCACCGGCGCTGGGATCCGCCCTGGGCGCCCGAGGCCCCTCGTGATTAGCGCAGCCCGGTAAACTCTATGGAGGCATCCTCCTCATTATTTTAAACGTGACGGTGGTAAAGCCTCGCTGGTTTAGCTGAAGAGTGCAGAGAGCCCTCCCTGTTTGAAAGAATTGGTTCTCTTTCCCGGGCTCATTGGCCAGCAGCGAGAAAACAACATCAAACAGAGGTTTGTGATCAGTTTTAGACATGAAACTGTTCAAGCAAAACGTGAATTTCCTGGATCTTATTTTTGAGGAAGGCTGAACATTCCCTTGATTGTCTCAACTCCCCTGCATGTTTGCTTAGCAATTAAAAAAGGTGAACTACGCCAGTGTACTTGGCAAGTTGCTAAACTTTTTGGAAAAAGTGGATCTTGTTAGGCCGCGGAGTGCGGGGAGCTGTGTTTAAGGCATTGCCGCCGACGAGGCTGTGCTGCCGGCTGGATTTGGACACATGTCGTTGCTGGTCCTCTCAGTGGTTTACAGTTGCTACCGGTGGCGTTTTCTGTCACTGATAACGTGTGCACGTGAACGTGGTCTCTTGCGGTTTGTATGAGGTGCTCCAGTTTCTGCATTTCTTTCCACCTGTGTGGGCCACTCTCAGTCCCTTGCTTCCGAGTCGTCTGTATTTTCAGCTAAACTTCTGAAATTCTAAGTCCAACGAATGTGAAGGAGAGAAGGGCTGCTCTGATTTGCACAGCACTTTGGAGTTACAAAGCGTTTGTGCAGAATTCTTTGGGGACTCACGACAGCTGTGTTGCATTCATTTTACAGAATAAGAAACTGAGTCAGACCAAGCAGTTCACCTCCTTAAATGAAGTGTGCGTTGTGGATTAAGCCAGGACCCGAGTTTTCTGCTGGGCAGCATGCAGAAGTAGTGTTAAACACCGAATTCTTAAGACTTCAGACTTGGTGTGCGCCTCTTTTCCTTTAACAGGTGCATTGCCCGGCGTGTAATTTCATACCCTGTTCATCTGTCTTTGCAATTTTGGCTTTTTAAAGGATTTCCTGTTTGTTTTCTGTTGCAGACGTTGCCGGTGCCATTTATTTTTTCTGTTGATACAGGCCTTTCATTCCTCACTGCAAGTGATGAGTTCTGTATATTTGATTGGCTGAACGTTTCTGTTATTCTGTTTAAACTGGCAAGTTTTTTTTCTTTGCCTAGAGAACCCTAGACTCCCCTAGTAGAAGCTGGCTCCTAGGGAAAAAGGCCGTTTCTTGGGTAATTTTTTTCTCGAACTCAGGCTATAAAATGTGTACCTTTTAATCATCTAGTGCACTAGGTGTTTTTGTTTGTTTCCTTTCCTTGAAATAGACGTTTCCTAGAAATGAGGAATTCCTTAGTGAGCAAGTATGGAGAAGACCAGTTTGTATTTATCTGCAGTTCTCAAATTATAAACACATAATGCGTCAGCAGGAGAATGAGGATAAGCTCCACAGATGATCCTCAAGTCTCACTTTTCTTTTCAAATCTTATATTTCTAGTAGTACAGAACTTTACCAATATAAAAACTTGCCCCCCCCCCCCCCAAAAAAAAGAACACAACTGCAGGAAAGAACAAAGAGCACTTAAAGTGTGTGTGTGTCTAATATATACATGTACATATACCCAGGTACATACACCTTTATATTTATATGTTATTTTGTAAATAAGTGACAATAATAATGTCTTGTGGAGATGTAGAACAGAAGTATACAACGAAAGCACAAACAGCAGGAGGGGCAAATGGAGTTAAACTGTTCAACCTCCATGGGATGGTTCCATGGAGGAGGCAGAGAGGGGGATGGGATCCTCGAAGAGCTGCTGAAGACCTTGCATTTTTTGCAGATCTCTTTAGAATGCTACTTGCATATTGTGCTCTCACTGAATGCACCTGGCTGAGCTATGGCACATTAGCACGGTAAACATTTGTCAGATTTGCCCTAGTCAGAAAATTTTCTATACCTGCCATCCTGCTTGGCACTTAAAAAAAAATTTTTTTTTTTTAAGCTCTCTATGATATAGGGATGATGGGTGAAGAAGGTAGGCTGCAGGGTAATATGTAGTATGTATGATCCCATTTTGATGCAGTAAACAGAAAGTATTAAATGCATGCCTGTTTGTATGAGCAGTGAGTTTGCATGGTTATCTCAAGAGGGAGGGAATGGGACGGGTAGAGAAAGAGACTGACCACAGACTATTGTTTTACTTGTTACAAGAGGCATGTGTTGCCTTCATTTCTGATTAAACTTTTTGTGTCCAGATTATTGTAGGTTTACATGCAGTTGTAAGAAATAATAGTGCGATAGCTCCTGTGTGTCCTTTACCCAGTTTTCCCCAATGGTAACATCTTACAGAATCATAGTATACTGTCACAACCTGGGTATTGCCATTGACACAGTCAAGATAGAGAACATTTCCATCCCACAGGATCTCTCCTGATGCCATTTTATAGCCACTGCTGCTCCCCCACTCCCCACCAAATCATAATGATCTGATAGTGCAGTGGATAAAGTTGCAATAAAGTTTTTGTGCAGATGATCAAGGGAAAATACCCCCTGGGGAAGATGGCCCGTCTCCCACTCCCCCGGCCCTATCTGTCCCTGGCAACCTGTCATTTCAAGAATGTTATGTGGGACTTCCCTGGTGGCGCAGCGGTTAAGAATCTGCCTGCCATTGCAGGGGACATGGGTTTGATCCCTTGTCCGGGAAGATCCCACATGCCGCGGAGCAACTAAGCCCATGCCACAACGACTGAGCCTGCGCTTTAGAGCCCGGGAGCCACAACTACTGAGCCCACGTGCCACAACTACTGAAGCCCGCGTGCCTAGAGCCCGTGCTCTGCAACAAGAGAAGCCACCGCAGCGAGAAGCCCGCACACTGCAACAAAGAGTAGCCCCCGCTCGCCGCAACTAGAGAAAGCCCACACGCAGCAACGAAGACCCAACGCAGCCAAAAATAAAATAAATTAACTAATTAATTAAAAAAAAAGAATGTTATGTGAATAAAATCATATAGTGTGTAACCTTTTTTTTTTTTTAAGTAAAAAAAATTTTTTTTTGGCTGCGCTGCCGGTTGTGCGATCTTAGTTCCCCGACCAAGGATTGAACCCAGCCCAGGTAGTGAAAGTGCTGAGTGCTAAACACTGGACCGCCAGGGAATTCCCAGTATGCAACCTTTTGGATTGGCCTTTTTCAATCAGTGTAATTCCCTGGAGAGTCATCCAAATTGCATGAATCAACAGTGCTCCTCTTTTTTAAAAAAAATATTTATTTATTTATTTGGCTGTGCGGGTCTTTAGTTGCAGCATGCGGGATCTAGTTCCCTGACCAGGGATGGAACCTGGGCCCCCTGCATTGAGAGTGCAGAGTCTTAACCGCTGGAACACCAGAGAGGTCCCAGTGCCGCTTTCTTTTTAATTGCTGAGTAGTATTCCATGGTTTGGCTGTACTTCAGTTTGTTTAATCACTTGCCCATTGAAGAACATCTGAGTTTTTTTCCCATTTCCTGACTATTACTGATAGAGATGCTGTGGACATTTGTGTACCTTTTTTTGTGCGAACATGCGTTCTCTGGGATAAATGCCGTAGGGTATGTGTTGCTTTTTTTGTTTTTTTTCCGGCTACGCTGTGCCACATGTGGGATCTTGGTTCCCCAATCAGGGATCGAGCCCGTGCCCCCTGCATTGGGAGCTTGGAGTCTTAACCACTGGACTGCCAGGGAAATTCCTGTATTGCTCCCCCCGCCCCACTTGATTGATTGATTGGTTGATTGGCTGTATTGGGTCTTAGTTGCGGCACGCGGGACCTTCGTTAAGGCATGTGGGATCTTTATTGTCGTTGCGGCGCACGGGCTCTTCGTTGCAGCATGAGAGCTTCTCTCTAGTTGTGGCGTGCGGGTTTTCTCTCTCTAGTTGTGGCACGTGGGCTCTGTAGTTGTGGCGTGCAGGCTCCAGAGCGCGTGGGCTCTGTAGTTTGCTGCACGTGGGCTACCTCATTGAGGTGTGCGAGCTCAGTAGTTTGGTGCGAGGGCTTAGTTGCCCCGCGGCATGTGGGATCTTAGTTCCCCGACCGGGAATCGAACCCGCGTCCCCTGCATTGCAGGACGGATTCTTTACCACTGAACCACCAGGGAAGTCCCTGTATTGCTTTTTTAAATTCAAAAAAAAAAAAAAGGAAAAGCAATTAGAGGTGAAACAACTAATTATATGATGGCCTTTCAAAGTACATATTCAAACCCTACATTCTTGGTGTACATAAGTTATTTATGTTGATTTGTGGTGTTTAGCTCTAGCAACAAGGCAATAATAATAACGCTGTAGTTTTCCTTGTTTCTTTCAACTGATGATCTGTGTATTTATTACAAATATTAATTAACACTCACAAGCTACCAGGAGGCAAGTAATGGTTAGCGCTGGTGTGGTTAACTCCTTTATAGATAGGGAGGTTGAGGCATGGGTATTGTGGAATTTGCCATGTTGAGGCATGGGTATTGTGGAATTTGCCTAAGGTTATATAGCACTGTGTTCTGACTCAGATTCATTCAGATTTATTCCTTCCCTTTCTGTCTCCTGAATTAACGCTTTGTAATTTTGACCTAGGTGTGAGGACACGAAAAGGGTTTTTTTCTGTATCTGAGGTTTAGTGCTTGTTTTATAGAAGCAATATAGTATAGTGGTTAGAGTAGGCACTTTAGCATCTGAGTTTTGTTTTTTTCTTAAGTCTTTAATGAATTTGTTACAATATTGCTTCTGTTTTATGTTTTGCACATGCCGGAAAGGTAATAGGCCTTGGCCCCTGGGCCTGGGCTTCGTCTCTTGTGCTGTCTCCTGTCCCTGTTGCCCCCGCGCGCTGGCCCGTCCGCGCTGTGCCAGGGGGTATTGGCCGTCTCGCGGCTCAGTTCACAGTAGCTGAAAGGGACTGTGTGTGATGGTCTCATTTCTGCCCATCGTTTTCAAAGGGAGGCTCTGGCCATTGCTCCTCGGGTAAAATGCAGAGGGAGTGCTTTTTAAGATGGGACTGTCAGTGTTGGGGACACTCCTTAATTACCAAAACGGAATCCCCTTCAGTTCCTCCAGCTGTGTTGTTTTGGCACAGAAGATGTGAGTAATAGGAACTGGAGCTAAGTTGGAGTGAAAAAACGCACCGGTCCCGCCGAATTTTCCATCGAAACAGTTGATTTGTGTTGTCTGTAGGAATTCTAAAGGGCGTACCGTTGCTTCCTAACCGGAGTCATTTGAGAGATCTACCTCTGTACGTTCAAATGATTAATTTTGAGACTTTGCTCATGTGTGCAGTAAACCCTTTAATTCCCTAAGACCTTCCTTTCCTCCATCTCCTACCCCATTAAGCCCGCTTCAGTTCATCTCCTGAATTTCTTTGGAATCTGTCAGCTCTCCCTCAACACCCTAATACTGAACTTGCCTGTGTGTTGCGATTAGGTCCTAACTAGTGTCCATATATCTTGTTTCCTTCCAATCCATTCTTCACACAAAAAACCTTCAAGGCAAGTTGGAACATTGCTCATAAACATCGCTCACAAACATTGTTTTGAGAATAGAAAACACAGTGTTTGTTGGCCTTTAAGACTCTGCGTGGTCTAGAATCCTCTCTGCTTCTCTAGCCCCATCTTGTGCCACTTGTGCCCTCACTTTCTATGCTTCAGATACACTGAATTAACCTTAGTTCTCACTCATCTGACAGAAGTCAGTTCAGATATTATTTTTCACTGTGATCCCTAGCATTAAGCAAGTTGATTATCACGTTTTGTATGAGGACTAAAACTAAACTGGGAAGTGGAAGAATTGAGTTTCAACTGTTTCAGTCAACACGCATGTATTAATGATACCTACATATTGAACACCGGGCTAGGTTTCATGAGGGATACAGAAGTTCTGGCCATCTCTGGTTTTGGATATCCCTTATTTGTTGAGACCTTTGCGTTGTTTGGTTGCCTTTTGTCTGTTTTCAAGATGGGAAAACAGGAACGAGGGAAGTATAGGTTATTACTAGGTGGGGTTGAACAAGTGGAGCAGCAAACTGCAAGGCAGAAAGAAGAGGGACGTACTATAGAGGGATATGATTTCCATTCTCAAGGCGCCTGCATCCTGTGCAGGGAGACAGCCTAACATAAAATGTGCCTAACAAAAAATATATTGACTTCTTACTAAAAGTCTGCAGTTCATATAACCAAGGGGTTTATAACTTCTCCTTTAAAAGTGATATTCCTGGGACTTCCCTGGTGGTCCAGTGGTGAAGACTCTGCGCTTCCAATGCAGCAGGCGTGGGTTCAATTCCTGGTTGGGGAGCTAAGATCCCACATGCTGCGCAGCCAAAGAAATTTTTTTCAAAAGTTATACTCCTGTATTATTGAATTTAGTGGTTTAGATTTTGTTTTAATGTTAAGAAGATTTCAGTTTATTTACCAGGAACAAACAAAACATAATGTAAAAATAGTTTCCCAGAAACGATTTCCATCATTCTCTTCTTCCCTTTCTCCCGCAGACTGGTGTTTCATCTTTACAAGCTCTCTGTCTTTCCATAGGAAAGCTGTCTGGCTTGGAGGTTGCAATCCCAGGGAATTTTTCATCAGCGGGGAAGTCTCCATCACTACAGAGGGATCAAGGGAGAAGTCAGTCCCTGGTAAGTGAGATGCTCCCCCTAAACACCAACACAGCAGTCGTGTACCTTTTAAGGGGTTCAAGGGCAAGATGGGCTAGGCATTTCTACTAACTCTTCTTAAGGACCATGGACAGTGCCGTAAGCTACGAGGTAAGCGGTGACTGTTGTAATTCTTACTGGTGATCATTTCCTGTCACTGATTCTCGGCTTTCTTTGTATTTCATAGGACTGTTGTCAGTCCAATAGAAAATGAGTCTTATTTTTAAAAAACTGAAATGTTTTACAAAGCCTAGCATTCTCATATAGAGTCCTTTCAATTCTCCCCACTTTCCCAAGAGGCTATGAACGCTTCACACCATGAACTAGGAGAGGGGGTAGAGCCCTTTCTGATGAAATACATCAACAAAGACAGAGTCTTAGCCTGCTTGCTCTCTGGACAGGATCTCGGACTACAAGGTCTTCAATCCTGGTATAAATGAAGGAAGTGAGGACAGTTCAACTGGCACTCTCATAACAAGAGTTGTGAAACACCTTCCAAAGAGACTATAGCAGTAGATGAGGGAAGGGAGTGCTACAGTGTGGTAGTACAGGGGGAATGATCGGCTACAGCAGTGAAAAATGTGGTACCTATTGGTGTGCTCTCGGGGTTCTTGTACATGTAGCATAGATGACCTTTACAGTGGCCCTCTCACCTTCCCACCTGCATTAGGTGTTCTTTTTTTTTTAAATTTATGTTTATTTATTTATTTATTGTTTGAACTTATTTATTCTATGTGTTTATTTTTTTGGCTGCACTGGGTCTTCATTGCTGTGCACGGGCTTTCTCTAGTTGGCGGCTAGCGGGGGCTACTCTTGGTTGCGGTGTGCGGGCGTCTCATCGCGGTGGCGTCTATTGTTGCGGAGCATGCGCTCTAGGCGCGTGGGCTTCGGTAGTTGCGGCTCACGGGCTCTAGAATGCAGGCTCAGTAGTTGTGGCACATGGGCTTAGTTGCTCCACGGCATGTGGGATCTTCGCAGACCAGGGCTCGAACCCGTGTCCCCCGCATTGCATTGGCAGGTGGATTCTTAACCACTGCGCCACCAGGGAAGCCCTATTCTGTATACTTTTAAAATATTTTTTAAAATTTTACTTCTGAGTCCACAGAGTTAAAAATCTTTTATTATTAAACCAAATAATATTTCTCTTTTAAAGGAGTCCTTTCTACCAAGTACCTGTATGTAAAGGTAAGACCGTGAACTGTGGGCTCTATGTAGACCGATCCATTTGATGTCAGAAGAGGTATAAAATACACTTTCACAGTTGGATTTCCTCTCCTGTGCTCTGCCACCAACATGAAAACAGCATACCCAGAGTAGCCTGGGTTTCAGTACAAGGCATGTGGAACAGACCCAAACCGTTTTTGCATCCTGATGCCAAACTCCAACTGACTCATAAGCCCATGAGTGAGGAAAGCAAATGTCTGTTGTTACGAAGCACTGAGATTTTCGAGGTTCTTATACAGTATCACGGTGGCAATAGGTAACTGACACATTAAAGGTGTTCTGTGTGATATTGATTAGACTATACATTTGGGGGGCATAATTTTATATCACAATAAAAATGTATAAGATATATAACCATCTCGGGTTTCCCTGATAGCGCAGTGGTTAAGAATCCGCCTGCCAATGCAGGGGACACGGGTGCCAGCCCTGGTCCGGGAAGATCCCCCATGCCGCGGAGCAACTAAGCCCATGTGCCACAACTACTGAGCCTGCGCTCTAGAGCCCGCGAGCCACAACTACTGAGCCCATGCACCGAAGCCCACGCGCCTAGAGCCCGTGCTCCACCACAAGAGAAGCCACCGCAATGAGAAGCCCGTGCACCGCAACGAAGAGTAGCCCCCGCTCGCCGCAACTAGAGAAAGGCTGCACGCAGCGATGAAGACCCAACACAGCCAAAAATAAAATAAATAAAAGTAAAAAAAAAAAAAAGAAAAGAAATATAACCATTTCAACATATAAATGTATTTATTCAAATTAAATTCAGTGCAATTTACATGTGGAACTAAGCAATTTTCTTTATACATTTAGGCATATTCCATTTATACCTACAGACAGATAAACTTTTTGCACAAGTAGGAAAACTTAAAATATATTTTGAATAGATTTGTACAAACTGTTGAATACTTTAAAATTAGTAATTGAAAGTTCCCACCCTCATTTGGAGGTAGAATGGGAACTTAACTTTCCAGTTACTGGTCTGAAAAAGAAAATAACTTGCTATAATTTTGAATGTTATATAGTATAAGCACTATAAAAATATCACTGTCATGATAGCATAGGAACACTCTAAATGTAGACCTTATGGTAGAAATTGCTAGCTGTTCACCAAAACTCATTTCTTCTTCATCCTGGAAAGCACAGCTAAACTATTCCTAGTCAGTGGAAAGTGATGTGGGCCACACCTAGGCCTAGCCCATAAAAGCCTCCCAACATGTGCTCCTCCATGCTTTTCGTCCCTTCCAGTTGACTATGATGATGAATCCAAGGTTCCATGTTTTAAAGAAAGCAGAGTCACAGTCAACCTGGGTCCCTGCTCAACGTTTCTTGAGCAAGAAATAGACTGGTATTGTGTTTGCTATCTGTTCACTGTATCATGCAAAACAATAGTAAAAGAAACAATGCCAAATAGTTATCTACCTCCCTAAAATTGAACCTCTATAGTTTTTATGTTTTCATGAACTACTTGCATTCTTATGACAAGTATTATGAGTTGAAAATACGTCAGCCACAAGTAGCATGAGTTTCACATAGGTTGTTAACTTCACTAGAAATTGAAGTAAAAACATAATAAATTATATTCTCTTCATAGCTATGTAAATAAAAGATGTTTTAATCATGTACAACCTAATGCTTAAAATTAAAATTAGGTTTTCTAACTAGAAAGACCCAATCAAGAAATTTCTTAGTTAATGACACACAAAAGTTGGTAATGTGACCTAAAATTCTCTTACCATCTGTGCCATGAAGAACAGTAATCTGTTGGACTGAAGATGATGAAGCAAACTTGACAGGAACTTTGCCCAACTTCTGTGTACTGAGGTCTGGAATATCATGTCCACGATCTTCAGCATTAACAAAAATCTCAGATGAAAACATGGTTTTTCCTGGACTCTCTGTTGTTATCTGAGTGACTGCATCAGATGATAATTTTCCAGAGAAGGGAGAAAACGGGGTCTTAATCTCCTTTGGTGATCTGAACAAAAAAGAGAAAGCACACAGCAGGTCATATCCTTGGCTTATCAAATACTGTAATTTCTTTCCAAATGTGGCTTCAATATTTTTTGGAGACACATCCAACTCAAATGGTTAAGTTATTTCTGCAGTACCCTGTGCTTTTTTACATACTTATTACAGGGTGATCATGCATGAGTTTACTTTTACTTATTTTAAAATCTACTTTTATTTTGGATTTAGAATGCTATTATATAAGGAAAGGGTACTTTTCAGTTGAAGTGGAAAGATATCCATTAAAAAATAATTACTGGAAGTCCACTATAAATTAGGGGACTATGCTAAACGCATAGAGTGTACAAAAATAAAAAAGAAACAGAGCCTTTCCTCAAAAAGTTTATATGTCAGTGGGGGAACCAGAGGTTTTTAAGGTTGTAATTATGTATATAGATTATAAAGAATCCATATTAAAACATAATGGAGTAAATAAATGAGTGTATAAATAAATAAATAATAGGAGGGAGGGAGAAGACAAATCTTGCCAACAGAAGAATTCCATATGTAGGTAACCTCCCCCCCGCCCCCCCCCGGCATCCATCTCCTCCCCAAGGAGGTGGAGGTGAAGCTTAATCTTCCCCTTAAGTCCAGTCCTGGGCTGGCCTTAATGATTGAATTCCAGAGACAGTATAAAATGGGAGAAAAAGTAACTTTACAGTGGAGAAACCAAGCAAACACCATGTTATGCAAGTGATGATGTTTCACATCACCAGTGATGTCACGGAGACACTACATACTCTCTGTTATGATGTGATGAGACGGTTACTTCGCTTCTGCGGTATTCTTTGTCAAAACCTATAACTCCAGTCGAATCATGAGAAAAACATCAGCCAAACCCAGACTGAGAACAATTCTACAAAATATCAGACAAATATTCCTCAAGACTGTCAAAATCATGAAAAACAAGGAAGGAATGAGGAACTGTCATAGACCAGAGAAGACTAAGGAGACATGACAACTAACTAAGTGGAATGTGATATACTGGATTGGGTCCTAGAACAGAAAAAGGTCATTAACAGGAAAACTGGTGAAATCCAAAAAAAGTCTTAAGTTTAGTTAATAGTAATGTATAAATGTTGGCTTTTTAATTTTGAAAAATATACTATGGTAGTATAAGATGTTAGCAATAGGAAAAACTGGGAGAGAGGTAAAGGGAACTCTGTTTGTATCTTTTCTGCAGATTTGAAATTATTTGAAAATGAAAAAGGTCATTTTTAAAAAATGGAGTAATACTGTATTGTATTATATCACAGAAGAAGAAGACCTTTTAAAAGGTCTTTTAAATCTCTACCCTCTATATACTATTCACTAATTAAAAGGACAATTATGAGAAAAGAAAATAGGCCCATCTCCCTTATGTATACAGAAGCAAAAATCATACACAAAATGTTAGACAATCAAATGTAGAGTGTGTGAGTGAGTGAATGTGTGTGTGTGTGTGTGTGTGTGTGTGTGTGTGTGTGTGTGTGAATTCCTACCAAGTTGTTTTACTCCAGAAATGCAAGGTGAGTTAACATTCAAATATCAATAAATGTCATGCACCACATCCATAAAATAAAGGAGAAAATGTATATGATCATATCAGTATAGTCAGATAAAGCATTTGATAAAATTCAATAATTATGTATGATTAAAAACTCATAGCAAAGGGAAACTACAAAAAACTTTAGAGCCACCATCCTATTTATAGTGAAATGTGGAGAACGTCCACTGTAAGATTAGGAACAAAATAAGAATGCCAACTCTTACCTTTTCTATTCAACCTATTAGTAAAAGTATTAAATGGCATTAGCAGTAAGGCAGGAAAAAGAAATCAGAAATATAAGGCTAAGAAAGGAAGAAATCATACTGTCACTTTCCATAGTTGATATAATTAAGGATACAGAAAATCCAAAACCATCTACAGATAACTTATTAGAATATCAGTTAGTTTTTAGAAGAGTTGCCAGATAAGAGACCAAACATTAAAAAATTCCACTAACATTTTTCTGTGTCTGAAAAGTTATAAAATTAAAAACTAAAAAATATGCCATCTACATTATCATCAAAACATCATATACCTAATAATAAGTGTAATAAAAAATGTAAGAACCCTATTAGAATAGAAAACTATTGATATATCATAGAGAGAAATTAAAGGTGATCTAAATAGGATTTCTGCTTTGAGGCAGGATGTATAGGCATACCTCACTTTATTGCACTTCACTTTATTGTACCTTGCAGATAATGCTTTTTTTTTTTTTTTTTTTTTTTTTTTTACAAATTGAAGGTTTGTGGCAACCCTGTGTCAAGCAGCTCTACTGGTGGTGCCATTTTTCCAACAGCATTTGCTCACTTCGTGTCTCTATGTCATGTTTTGGTAAGTCTCACAATATTTCAAACTTTTTCACTATTATACTTGTTACATGATCTGTGATCAGTGATCTTTGATGTTACTATTGCAAAAAGATTACAGCTTGCTGAAGGCTCAGATGATGGGTAGCATTCTTAAAGTCTACTTTCAAATTAAGATATGTACTTTTTTTAGACATAATGCTATTGCACACTTAATAGACTACAGTATAGCATAAACATAACTTGTACATGCACTGGGAAACCAAACAACTCGTGTGACTTGCTTTCTTATGATATTCTCCTTATTGTGGTGTCTGGGACCAAAGCCATATCTCCATAATAACATGCCTGCACTAGGTAGGCACAGGCCATCACTCCTGCTGCAACGAGCAAACAAACTTGAATAAAAGATCATCGAGCTAAGGAAGCAATCAAGAAACAATATCAACTAATATGCTAGAGAGGGACATTTAGAGATTTGGAGCAGGGGTTTGGTGTAGGGAGACATACTCCACTGGAAAAGAGAAATCACCATACCTTTTGATGAACTCATTTGCTGGCATGATGGAGTGAAATCTAGCAGAATGTCAAGCCGATTTCCCCCACAGGACATTTCCTTAGTGTCAGGGTGGTATAGGATGATGGGGGACTGAGCCAAGAAAGCAGAGTGAAATTTCCTGCACAGTCATGGCACTAACAAACCAAATCCCGCTAGATAAAGGGGCCTGTGACAATCATTAGGTCTCCTCTTCAAGACATTTGCCAGTTTTTGAACCTATATAAAGCAGGAAGCTAAATACCTAATGCCTGAGGGAGAGAACTTTCCAAAGTGAGGAATTAGAGACCTACCAGACTCACAGTAAAAACCCAGAAGTGCCATCCCCAAGAAGGGGGCTGAGTCAGAAAACGTGAAATCATCTGCAATGTTTCAGTGTTTATGAGACAAATTTTCACTGAGAAAGTGTAACGGCAACAAATACATAGCTGGTCTCTCCTTACATTTGCCATACTCTGAAGCTGTGAGAACTGAGAGCCTAAAGAGCTGGAAGTCAATAACTGACTGTATTTATTGAAGAATCAAAGACCTGTCAGGCTCACAGCAAAAATCCAGGGAGGCCACAAATTAGGAAAAATCATAGGTAGGATGAGACAACTAAAGCTCCAACCCAGTTCTGACCTAGTAAAATTCCTGAAATGACTGAAATGATCAGCCACTCTGATTCACAGAGAAAAGGGTAAATCTTCTCTGGTGCAAAGTAATAGCATCTTCAGTCTCTATGAATTTTTTATTCACCACGTCCAGCACACAATCAAAAATTATGAAATTCCTGAAGCAGGAAAAAGTGACTAAAACTTAAGACAAAAAAAAAAAAAAAAAAAAAAAAAAAACCAAGAAAAATTGATTTAGAGGGAATTCAGATTCTGGAGTTAGCACAGAACTTTAAAATGACTATATTGAGAGTAAAAGATGGGGGTTAATAGATTAAAATATGGAGAATCTCAACAGAAAATTGGAATCAATTTTAAAAAATCAAATACAGATAAATGAAAAATAAGAAAACTGATCCCCAGCAGACCTTAGGGAATACTAGAAGAAATTTTTTTGGGCTGAAGTAAAATGGCCCAACATAGAACAGAGCTGGGCTCTCGGTCCCATATTGAACTCGACTTGGAAGAGGCGAGTCCGGTCTCAAAACGGAGGTAAAACCGCCGCCCGGTCGCCCCCAGCCCGACTCCGGCCGCCGCCGCCGCCGGGGGGAGGAGGGCCATGATCCAAAGGAACCAGAACAGTTGAGAAAACTGTTTATTGGTGGTCTGAGCTTTGAAACTACAGACGATAGCTTAAGAGAACATTTTGAGAAATGGGGCACACTTACAGATTGTGTGGTGATGAGAGACCCCCAGACAAACCGTTCCAGGGGCTTTGGTTTTGTGACTTACTCTTGGGTTGAAGAGGTGGATGCAGCAATGTGTGCTCGACCACACAAGGTTGATGGGCGTGTAGTGGAACCAAAGAGAGCTGTTTCTAGAGAGGATTCTGTAAAGCCTGGTGCCCGTCTAACAGTGAAGAAAATTTTTGTTGGTGGTATTAAAGAAGATACAGAAGAATGTAATTCGAGAGACTACTTTGAAAAGTATGGCAAGATTGAAACCATAGGAGTTATGGAAGACAGGCAGAGTGGAAAAAAGAGAGGATTTGCTTTTGTAACTTTTGATGATCATGATACAGTTGATAAAATTGTTGTTCAGAAATACCACACTATTAATGGGCATAATTGTAAGTGAAAAAGGCCCTTTCTAAACAAGAAATGCAATCTGCTGGATCACAGAGAGGTCGTGGAGGTGGATCTGGCAACTTTATGGGTCGTGGAGGAAACTTTGGAGGTGGTGGAGGTAACTTTGGCCGTGGTGGAAACTTTGGTGGAAGAGGAGGCTATGGTGGTGGAGGTGGTGGCAGCAGAGGTAGTTATGGAGGAGGTGATGGTGGATAAAACGGATTTGGAGGCGACGGTGGTAACGATGGTGGTGGTCCTGGTTACAGTAGTAGAGGAGGCTATGGTGGTGGTGGACCAGGATATGGAAACCAAGATGGTGGATATGGTGGCGGTGGTGGAGGATATGATGCTTACAATGAAGGAGGAAATTTTGGAGGTAACTATGGTGGTGGTGGTGGGAGCTATAATGATTTTGGAAATTATAGTGGACAACAGCAATCAAATTATGGACCCATGAAGGGGGGCAGTTTTGGTGGAAGAAGCTCGGGAAGTCCCTATGGTGGTGGTTATGGATCTGGTGGTGGAAGTGGTGGATATGGTAGCAGAAGGTTCTCAAAACTCAGAAGAAAAGGGCTACAGTTCTTAGCAGGAGAGAGAGCGAGGAGTTGTCAGGAAAGCTGCAGGTTACTTTGAGACAGTCGTCCCAAATGCATTAGAGGAACTGTAAAAACCTGCCGCAGAAGGAACGATGATCCATAGTCAGAAAAGTTACTGCAGCTTAAACAGGAAACCCTTCTTGTTCAGGACTGTCCTAGCCACAGTTTGCAAAAAGTGCAGCTATTGATTCATGCAACGGAGGGTCAATTAGATGTACATTCCTGAGGTCTTTTATCTGTTGTAGCTTTGTCTTTTTCTTTTCATTACATCAGGTATATTGCCCTGTAAATTGTGGTAGTGGTACCAGGAATAAAAAATTAAGGAATTTTAAACTTTTCAATATTTGTGTAGTTCAGTTTTTCTACATTTTAGTACAGAAACTTTAACAAAATGCAGTTTTGAAGGTGTTTCCTTGTGAGTTAACAAGTAAAGAAGATCATTGTTCATTAATATTTTGTATGAATTTTGCTAAAGTTAACTGTAAAGAAACACCTGCTGACTTGCAGTTTAAGGGGATCTATTCTCCCCATTTCCAAACCATGAAATGAATGGGCTCTGACATGTGGAGAGAATAGATATTTGTATGTTTGCAATGTGTGTTTTAGATAATAGAATTGGGTATTTAAATTAGCATATTTGTGAATTTAATAGCTTTAAGATTTACTTCAAATGAAAAATCTCAGAATTCAAAAAAAAAAAAACAAAAGAACAGAGCTGGGAGCGCGATTGGCGCTGCCTGCGGGGGAGGAGCGCCGCCGCCGCCGCGAGCTGGGAGCTCGATTGGCGCTCCCTGCGGGGGAGGAGCGCCGCCGCCGCCGCCGCCGCCGCGAGCTGGGAGCTCGACTGGCGCTCCCTGCGGGGGAGGAGCGCCGCCGTCGCCGCCGCGAGCCGGGAGCTCGATTGTCGCTGCCTGCGGGGGAGGAGCGCCGCCGCCGCGAGCTGGGAGCTCGCTTGGCACTGCCTGCGGGGGAGGAGCGCCGCCGCCGCCGCCGCCGCGAGCTGGATTGGCGCTGCCTGCGGGGGAGGAGCGCCGCCGCGGCCGCCGCCGCGAGCTGGGAGCTCGTTTGGCGCTGCCTGCGGGGGAGGAGCGCCGCCGCCGCCGCCGCCGCCGCGAGCTGGGAGCTCCATTGGCGCTGCCTGCGGGGGAGAAGCGCCGCCGCCGCCGCCGCCGCCGCCGCCGCCGCCGCCGCCGCCGCCGCCGCGAGCTGGGAGCTCGACTGGCGCTCCCTGCGGGGGAGGAGCGCCGCCGCCGCCGCCGCCGCGAGCTGGGAGCTCGATTGGCGCTGCCTGTGGGGGAGGAGCGCCGCCGCCGTCGCCGCCGCGAGCTGGGAGCTCGCTTGGCGCTGCCTGCGGGGGAGGAGCGCCGCCGCCGCGAGCTGGGAGCTCGCTTGGCACTGCCTGCGGGGGAGGAGCGCCGCCGCCGCCGCCGCCGCCGCCGCCGCCGCCGCCGCGAGCTGGATTGGCGCTGCCTGCGGGGGAGGAGCGCCGCCGCCGCCGCCGCCGCCGCGAGCTGGGAGCTCGTTTGGCGCTGCCTGCGGGGGAGGAGCGCCGCCGCCGCCGCCGCGAACTGGGAGCTCGATTGGCGCTGCCCTGCGGGGGAGGAGCGCCGCCGCCGCCGCCGCCGCCGCCGCCGCCGCCGCCACGAGCTGGGAGCTCGATTGGCGCTGCCTGCGGGGGAGGAGCGCCGCCGCCGCGAGCTGGGAGCTCGATTGGCGCTGCCTGCGTGGGAGGAGCGCCGCCGCCGTCGCCGCCACGAGCTGGGAGCTCGGTTGGCGCTGCCTGCGGGGGAGGAGCGCCGCCGCCGCCGCCGCGAGCTGGGAGCTCGACTGGCGCTCCCTGCGGGGGAGGAGCGCCGCCGTCGCCGCCGCGAGCCGGGAGCTCGATTGTCGCTGCCTGCGGGGGAGGAGCGCCGCCGCCGCGAGCTGGGAGCTCGCTTGGCACTGCCTGCGGGGGAGGAGCGCCGCCGCCGCCGCCGCCGCCGCCGCCGCGAGCTGGATTGGCGCTGCTTGCGGGGGAGGAGCGCCGCCGCCGCCGCCGCCGCGAGCTGGGAGCTCGATTGGCGCTGCCTGCGGGGGAGGAGCGCCGCCGCGGCCGCGAGCTGGGAGCTCGATTGGCGCTGCCTGCGGGGGAGGAGCGCCGCCGCCGTCGCCGCCGCGAGCTGGGAGCTCGATTGGCGCTCCCTGCGTGGGAGGAGCGCCGCCGCCGTCGCCGCCGCGAGCTGGGAGCTCGATTGGCGCTGCCTGCGTGGGAGGAGCGCCGCCGCCGTCGCCGCCGCGAGCTGGGAGCTCGATTGGCGCTGCCTGCGTGGGAGGAGCGCCGCCGCCGCCGCCGCCCCCGCCGTCGCAGTCGTCGTGAGTGAAGAAGCGCCTCGGTGACGCCTGGTGAGGGCCCTCGCCGACGCCTGGGCTTACCTGCCGCCCGGCCAGCTCCGCTCGTTTCCCGTCCCCCGCGGCCCGGCGCGGGGCAGGCCTGCCAGGGCCATGGAGGACGAGGTGGTCCGCATTGCCAAGAAGATGGACAAGATGGTGCAGAAGAAAAACGCGGTGAGCGCGGCGGGCGGCGCGGGCCGGAGGGAGGCCGGGCGGCGGGCGGGGGCCAGTCGGCCTGAGGGGGCTCCCGGCCCGCGGTGAGCGCGGCGGGTGCTGCGAGACGGCGGCGAGGCCCGCGCTCTGGGGAGGGGTTCCTGGGGAGGGGGGAGCTTCGTGTCCCGCGGCCGCGTCCCGGGCAGGGGTTCTGGGGGGCGTCCTGTCCCGCAGCTGCGTCCCGGGCAGGGGTCTGGGGGGCGTCCTGTCCCGCAGCTGCGTCCCGGGCAGGGGTTCTGGGGGGCGTCCTGTCCCGCGGCCGCGTCCCGGGGAGGGGGTCCTGGGGGGGTCCCGGGGAGGGCGTCCGGTCCCGCGGCCACCGGCGCTGGGATCCGCCCTGGGCGCCCGAGGCCCCTCGTGATTAGCGCAGCCCGGTAAACTCTATGGAGGCATCCTCCTCATTATTTTAAACGTGACGGTGGTAAAGCCTCGCTGGTTTAGCTGAAGAGTGCAGAGAGCCCTCCCTGTTTGAAAGAATTGGTTCTCTTTCCCGGGCTCATTGGCCAGCAGCGAGAAAACAACATCAAACAGAGGTTTGTGATCAGTTTTAGACATGAAACTGTTCAAGCAAAACGTGAATTTCCTGGATCTTATTTTTGAGGAAGGCTGAACATTCCCTTGATTGTCTCAACTCCCCTGCATGTTTGCTTAGCAATTAAAAAAGGTGAACTACGCCAGTGTACTTGGCAAGTTGCTAAACTTTTTGGAAAAAGTGGATCTTGTTAGGCCGCGGAGTGCGGGGAGCTGTGTTTAAGGCATTGCCGCCGACGAGGCTGTGCTGCCGGCTGGATTTGGACACATGTCGTTGCTGGTCCTCTCAGTGGTTTACAGTTGCTACCGGTGGCGTTTTCTGTCACTGATAACGTGTGCACGTGAACGTGGTCTCTTGCGGTTTGTATGAGGTGCTCCAGTTTCTGCATTTCTTTCCACCTGTGTGGGCCACTCTCAGTCCCTTGCTTCCGAGTCGTCTGTATTTTCAGCTAAACTTCTGAAATTCTAAGTCCAACGAATGTGAAGGAGAGAAGGGCTGCTCTGATTTGCACAGCACTTTGGAGTTACAAAGCGTTTGTGCAGAATTCTTTGGGGACTCACGACAGCTGTGTTGCATTCATTTTACAGAATAAGAAACTGAGTCAGACCAAGCAGTTCACCTCCTTAAATGAAGTGTGCGTTGTGGATTAAGCCAGGACCCGAGTTTTCTGCTGGGCAGCATGCAGAAGTAGTGTTAAACACCGAATTCTTAAGACTTCAGACTTGGTGTGCGCCTCTTTTCCTTTAACAGGTGCATTGCCCGGCGTGTAATTTCATACCCTGTTCATCTGTCTTTGCAATTTTGGCTTTTTAAAGGATTTCCTGTTTGTTTTCTGTTGCAGACGTTGCCGGTGCCATTTATTTTTTCTGTTGATACAGGCCTTTCATTCCTCACTGCAAGTGATGAGTTCTGTATATTTGATTGGCTGAACGTTTCTGTTATTCTGTTTAAACTGGCAAGTTTTTTTTCTTTGCCTAGAGAACCCTAGACTCCCCTAGTAGAAGCTGGCTCCTAGGGAAAAAGGCCGTTTCTTGGGTAATTTTTTTCTCGAACTCAGGCTATAAAATGTGTACCTTTTAATCATCTAGTGCACTAGGTGTTTTTGTTTGTTTCCTTTCCTTGAAATAGACGTTTCCTAGAAATGAGGAATTCCTTAGTGAGCAAGTATGGAGAAGACCAGTTTGTATTTATCTGCAGTTCTCAAATTATAAACACATAATGCGTCAGCAGGAGAATGAGGATAAGCTCCACAGATGATCCTCAAGTCTCACTTTTCTTTTCAAATCTTATATTTCTAGTAGTACAGAACTTTACCAATATAAAAACTTGCCCCCCCCCCCCCCAAAAAAAAGAACACAACTGCAGGAAAGAACAAAGAGCACTTAAAGTGTGTGTGTGTCTAATATATACATGTACATATACCCAGGTACATACACCTTTATATTTATATGTTATTTTGTAAATAAGTGACAATAATAATGTCTTGTGGAGATGTAGAACAGAAGTATACAACGAAAGCACAAACAGCAGGAGGGGCAAATGGAGTTAAACTGTTCAACCTCCATGGGATGGTTCCATGGAGGAGGCAGAGAGGGGGATGGGATCCTCGAAGAGCTGCTGAAGACCTTGCATTTTTTGCAGATCTCTTTAGAATGCTACTTGCATATTGTGCTCTCACTGAATGCACCTGGCTGAGCTATGGCACATTAGCACGGTAAACATTTGTCAGATTTGCCCTAGTCAGAAAATTTTCTATACCTGCCATCCTGCTTGGCACTTAAAAAAAAATTTTTTTTTTTTAAGCTCTCTATGATATAGGGATGATGGGTGAAGAAGGTAGGCTGCAGGGTAATATGTAGTATGTATGATCCCATTTTGATGCAGTAAACAGAAAGTATTAAATGCATGCCTGTTTGTATGAGCAGTGAGTTTGCATGGTTATCTCAAGAGGGAGGGAATGGGACGGGTAGAGAAAGAGACTGACCACAGACTATTGTTTTACTTGTTACAAGAGGCATGTGTTGCCTTCATTTCTGATTAAACTTTTTGTGTCCAGATTATTGTAGGTTTACATGCAGTTGTAAGAAATAATAGTGCGATAGCTCCTGTGTGTCCTTTACCCAGTTTTCCCCAATGGTAACATCTTACAGAATCATAGTATACTGTCACAACCTGGGTATTGCCATTGACACAGTCAAGATAGAGAACATTTCCATCCCACAGGATCTCTCCTGATGCCATTTTATAGCCACTGCTGCTCCCCCACTCCCCACCAAATCATAATGATCTGATAGTGCAGTGGATAAAGTTGCAATAAAGTTTTTGTGCAGATGATCAAGGGAAAATACCCCCTGGGGAAGATGGCCCGTCTCCCACTCCCCCGGCCCTATCTGTCCCTGGCAACCTGTCATTTCAAGAATGTTATGTGGGACTTCCCTGGTGGCGCAGCGGTTAAGAATCTGCCTGCCATTGCAGGGGACATGGGTTTGATCCCTTGTCCGGGAAGATCCCACATGCCGCGGAGCAACTAAGCCCATGCCACAACGACTGAGCCTGCGCTTTAGAGCCCGGGAGCCACAACTACTGAGCCCACGTGCCACAACTACTGAAGCCCGCGTGCCTAGAGCCCGTGCTCTGCAACAAGAGAAGCCACCGCAGCGAGAAGCCCGCACACTGCAACAAAGAGTAGCCCCCGCTCGCCGCAACTAGAGAAAGCCCACACGCAGCAACGAAGACCCAACGCAGCCAAAAATAAAATAAATTAACTAATTAATTAAAAAAAAAGAATGTTATGTGAATAAAATCATATAGTGTGTAACCTTTTTTTTTTTTTAAGTAAAAAAAATTTTTTTTTGGCTGCGCTGCCGGTTGTGCGATCTTAGTTCCCCGACCAAGGATTGAACCCAGCCCAGGTAGTGAAAGTGCTGAGTGCTAAACACTGGACCGCCAGGGAATTCCCAGTATGCAACCTTTTGGATTGGCCTTTTTCAATCAGTGTAATTCCCTGGAGAGTCATCCAAATTGCATGAATCAACAGTGCTCCTCTTTTTTAAAAAAAATATTTATTTATTTATTTGGCTGTGCGGGTCTTTAGTTGCAGCATGCGGGATCTAGTTCCCTGACCAGGGATGGAACCTGGGCCCCCTGCATTGAGAGTGCAGAGTCTTAACCGCTGGAACACCAGAGAGGTCCCAGTGCCGCTTTCTTTTTAATTGCTGAGTAGTATTCCATGGTTTGGCTGTACTTCAGTTTGTTTAATCACTTGCCCATTGAAGAACATCTGAGTTTTTTTCCCATTTCCTGACTATTACTGATAGAGATGCTGTGGACATTTGTGTACCTTTTTTTGTGCGAACATGCGTTCTCTGGGATAAATGCCGTAGGGTATGTGTTGCTTTTTTTGTTTTTTTTCCGGCTACGCTGTGCCACATGTGGGATCTTGGTTCCCCAATCAGGGATCGAGCCCGTGCCCCCTGCATTGGGAGCTTGGAGTCTTAACCACTGGACTGCCAGGGAAATTCCTGTATTGCTCCCCCCGCCCCACTTGATTGATTGATTGGTTGATTGGCTGTATTGGGTCTTAGTTGCGGCACGCGGGACCTTCGTTAAGGCATGTGGGATCTTTATTGTCGTTGCGGCGCACGGGCTCTTCGTTGCAGCATGAGAGCTTCTCTCTAGTTGTGGCGTGCGGGTTTTCTCTCTCTAGTTGTGGCACGTGGGCTCTGTAGTTGTGGCGTGCAGGCTCCAGAGCGCGTGGGCTCTGTAGTTTGCTGCACGTGGGCTACCTCATTGAGGTGTGCGAGCTCAGTAGTTTGGTGCGAGGGCTTAGTTGCCCCGCGGCATGTGGGATCTTAGTTCCCCGACCGGGAATCGAACCCGCGTCCCCTGCATTGCAGGACGGATTCTTTACCACTGAACCACCAGGGAAGTCCCTGTATTGCTTTTTTAAATTCAAAAAAAAAAAAAAGGAAAAGCAATTAGAGGTGAAACAACTAATTATATGATGGCCTTTCAAAGTACATATTCAAACCCTACATTCTTGGTGTACATAAGTTATTTATGTTGATTTGTGGTGTTTAGCTCTAGCAACAAGGCAATAATAATAACGCTGTAGTTTTCCTTGTTTCTTTCAACTGATGATCTGTGTATTTATTACAAATATTAATTAACACTCACAAGCTACCAGGAGGCAAGTAATGGTTAGCGCTGGTGTGGTTAACTCCTTTATAGATAGGGAGGTTGAGGCATGGGTATTGTGGAATTTGCCATGTTGAGGCATGGGTATTGTGGAATTTGCCTAAGGTTATATAGCACTGTGTTCTGACTCAGATTCATTCAGATTTATTCCTTCCCTTTCTGTCTCCTGAATTAACGCTTTGTAATTTTGACCTAGGTGTGAGGACACGAAAAGGGTTTTTTTCTGTATCTGAGGTTTAGTGCTTGTTTTATAGAAGCAATATAGTATAGTGGTTAGAGTAGGCACTTTAGCATCTGAGTTTTGTTTTTTTCTTAAGTCTTTAATGAATTTGTTACAATATTGCTTCTGTTTTATGTTTTGCACATGCCGGAAAGGTAATAGGCCTTGGCCCCTGGGCCTGGGCTTCGTCTCTTGTGCTGTCTCCTGTCCCTGTTGCCCCCGCGCGCTGGCCCGTCCGCGCTGTGCCAGGGGGTATTGGCCGTCTCGCGGCTCAGTTCACAGTAGCTGAAAGGGACTGTGTGTGATGGTCTCATTTCTGCCCATCGTTTTCAAAGGGAGGCTCTGGCCATTGCTCCTCGGGTAAAATGCAGAGGGAGTGCTTTTTAAGATGGGACTGTCAGTGTTGGGGACACTCCTTAATTACCAAAACGGAATCCCCTTCAGTTCCTCCAGCTGTGTTGTTTTGGCACAGAAGATGTGAGTAATAGGAACTGGAGCTAAGTTGGAGTGAAAAAACGCACCGGTCCCGCCGAATTTTCCATCGAAACAGTTGATTTGTGTTGTCTGTAGGAATTCTAAAGGGCGTACCGTTGCTTCCTAACCGGAGTCATTTGAGAGATCTACCTCTGTACGTTCAAATGATTAATTTTGAGACTTTGCTCATGTGTGCAGTAAACCCTTTAATTCCCTAAGACCTTCCTTTCCTCCATCTCCTACCCCATTAAGCCCGCTTCAGTTCATCTCCTGAATTTCTTTGGAATCTGTCAGCTCTCCCTCAACACCCTAATACTGAACTTGCCTGTGTGTTGCGATTAGGTCCTAACTAGTGTCCATATATCTTGTTTCCTTCCAATCCATTCTTCACACAAAAAACCTTCAAGGCAAGTTGGAACATTGCTCATAAACATCGCTCACAAACATTGTTTTGAGAATAGAAAACACAGTGTTTGTTGGCCTTTAAGACTCTGCGTGGTCTAGAATCCTCTCTGCTTCTCTAGCCCCATCTTGTGCCACTTGTGCCCTCACTTTCTATGCTTCAGATACACTGAATTAACCTTAGTTCTCACTCATCTGACAGAAGTCAGTTCAGATATTATTTTTCACTGTGATCCCTAGCATTAAGCAAGTTGATTATCACGTTTTGTATGAGGACTAAAACTAAACTGGGAAGTGGAAGAATTGAGTTTCAACTGTTTCAGTCAACACGCATGTATTAATGATACCTACATATTGAACACCGGGCTAGGTTTCATGAGGGATACAGAAGTTCTGGCCATCTCTGGTTTTGGATATCCCTTATTTGTTGAGACCTTTGCGTTGTTTGGTTGCCTTTTGTCTGTTTTCAAGATGGGAAAACAGGAACGAGGGAAGTATAGGTTATTACTAGGTGGGGTTGAACAAGTGGAGCAGCAAACTGCAAGGCAGAAAGAAGAGGGACGTACTATAGAGGGATATGATTTCCATTCTCAAGGCGCCTGCATCCTGTGCAGGGAGACAGCCTAACATAAAATGTGCCTAACAAAAAATATATTGACTTCTTACTAAAAGTCTGCAGTTCATATAACCAAGGGGTTTATAACTTCTCCTTTAAAAGTGATATTCCTGGGACTTCCCTGGTGGTCCAGTGGTGAAGACTCTGCGCTTCCAATGCAGCAGGCGTGGGTTCAATTCCTGGTTGGGGAGCTAAGATCCCACATGCTGCGCAGCCAAAGAAATTTTTTTCAAAAGTTATACTCCTGTATTATTGAATTTAGTGGTTTAGATTTTGTTTTAATGTTAAGAAGATTTCAGTTTATTTACCAGGAACAAACAAAACATAATGTAAAAATAGTTTCCCAGAAACGATTTCCATCATTCTCTTCTTCCCTTTCTCCCGCAGACTGGTGTTTCATCTTTACAAGCTCTCTGTCTTTCCATAGGAAAGCTGTCTGGCTTGGAGGTTGCAATCCCAGGGAATTTTTCATCAGCGGGGAAGTCTCCATCACTACAGAGGGATCAAGGGAGAAGTCAGTCCCTGGTAAGTGAGATGCTCCCCCTAAACACCAACACAGCAGTCGTGTACCTTTTAAGGGGTTCAAGGGCAAGATGGGCTAGGCATTTCTACTAACTCTTCTTAAGGACCATGGACAGTGCCGTAAGCTACGAGGTAAGCGGTGACTGTTGTAATTCTTACTGGTGATCATTTCCTGTCACTGATTCTCGGCTTTCTTTGTATTTCATAGGACTGTTGTCAGTCCAATAGAAAATGAGTCTTATTTTTAAAAAACTGAAATGTTTTACAAAGCCTAGCATTCTCATATAGAGTCCTTTCAATTCTCCCCACTTTCCCAAGAGGCTATGAACGCTTCACACCATGAACTAGGAGAGGGGGTAGAGCCCTTTCTGATGAAATACATCAACAAAGACAGAGTCTTAGCCTGCTTGCTCTCTGGACAGGATCTCGGACTACAAGGTCTTCAATCCTGGTATAAATGAAGGAAGTGAGGACAGTTCAACTGGCACTCTCATAACAAGAGTTGTGAAACACCTTCCAAAGAGACTATAGCAGTAGATGAGGGAAGGGAGTGCTACAGTGTGGTAGTACAGGGGGAATGATCGGCTACAGCAGTGAAAAATGTGGTACCTATTGGTGTGCTCTCGGGGTTCTTGTACATGTAGCATAGATGACCTTTACAGTGGCCCTCTCACCTTCCCACCTGCATTAGGTGTTCTTTTTTTTTTAAATTTATGTTTATTTATTTATTTATTGTTTGAACTTATTTATTCTATGTGTTTATTTTTTTGGCTGCACTGGGTCTTCATTGCTGTGCACGGGCTTTCTCTAGTTGGCGGCTAGCGGGGGCTACTCTTGGTTGCGGTGTGCGGGCGTCTCATCGCGGTGGCGTCTATTGTTGCGGAGCATGCGCTCTAGGCGCGTGGGCTTCGGTAGTTGCGGCTCACGGGCTCTAGAATGCAGGCTCAGTAGTTGTGGCACATGGGCTTAGTTGCTCCACGGCATGTGGGATCTTCGCAGACCAGGGCTCGAACCCGTGTCCCCCGCATTGCATTGGCAGGTGGATTCTTAACCACTGCGCCACCAGGGAAGCCCTATTCTGTATACTTTTAAAATATTTTTTAAAATTTTACTTCTGAGTCCACAGAGTTAAAAATCTTTTATTATTAAACCAAATAATATTTCTCTTTTAAAGGAGTCCTTTCTACCAAGTACCTGTATGTAAAGGTAAGACCGTGAACTGTGGGCTCTATGTAGACCGATCCATTTGATGTCAGAAGAGGTATAAAATACACTTTCACAGTTGGATTTCCTCTCCTGTGCTCTGCCACCAACATGAAAACAGCATACCCAGAGTAGCCTGGGTTTCAGTACAAGGCATGTGGAACAGACCCAAACCGTTTTTGCATCCTGATGCCAAACTCCAACTGACTCATAAGCCCATGAGTGAGGAAAGCAAATGTCTGTTGTTACGAAGCACTGAGATTTTCGAGGTTCTTATACAGTATCACGGTGGCAATAGGTAACTGACACATTAAAGGTGTTCTGTGTGATATTGATTAGACTATACATTTGGGGGGCATAATTTTATATCACAATAAAAATGTATAAGATATATAACCATCTCGGGTTTCCCTGATAGCGCAGTGGTTAAGAATCCGCCTGCCAATGCAGGGGACACGGGTGCCAGCCCTGGTCCGGGAAGATCCCCCATGCCGCGGAGCAACTAAGCCCATGTGCCACAACTACTGAGCCTGCGCTCTAGAGCCCGCGAGCCACAACTACTGAGCCCATGCACCGAAGCCCACGCGCCTAGAGCCCGTGCTCCACCACAAGAGAAGCCACCGCAATGAGAAGCCCGTGCACCGCAACGAAGAGTAGCCCCCGCTCGCCGCAACTAGAGAAAGGCTGCACGCAGCGATGAAGACCCAACACAGCCAAAAATAAAATAAATAAAAGTAAAAAAAAAAAAAAGAAAAGAAATATAACCATTTCAACATATAAATGTATTTATTCAAATTAAATTCAGTGCAATTTACATGTGGAACTAAGCAATTTTCTTTATACATTTAGGCATATTCCATTTATACCTACAGACAGATAAACTTTTTGCACAAGTAGGAAAACTTAAAATATATTTTGAATAGATTTGTACAAACTGTTGAATACTTTAAAATTAGTAATTGAAAGTTCCCACCCTCATTTGGAGGTAGAATGGGAACTTAACTTTCCAGTTACTGGTCTGAAAAAGAAAATAACTTGCTATAATTTTGAATGTTATATAGTATAAGCACTATAAAAATATCACTGTCATGATAGCATAGGAACACTCTAAATGTAGACCTTATGGTAGAAATTGCTAGCTGTTCACCAAAACTCATTTCTTCTTCATCCTGGAAAGCACAGCTAAACTATTCCTAGTCAGTGGAAAGTGATGTGGGCCACACCTAGGCCTAGCCCATAAAAGCCTCCCAACATGTGCTCCTCCATGCTTTTCGTCCCTTCCAGTTGACTATGATGATGAATCCAAGGTTCCATGTTTTAAAGAAAGCAGAGTCACAGTCAACCTGGGTCCCTGCTCAACGTTTCTTGAGCAAGAAATAGACTGGTATTGTGTTTGCTATCTGTTCACTGTATCATGCAAAACAATAGTAAAAGAAACAATGCCAAATAGTTATCTACCTCCCTAAAATTGAACCTCTATAGTTTTTATGTTTTCATGAACTACTTGCATTCTTATGACAAGTATTATGAGTTGAAAATACGTCAGCCACAAGTAGCATGAGTTTCACATAGGTTGTTAACTTCACTAGAAATTGAAGTAAAAACATAATAAATTATATTCTCTTCATAGCTATGTAAATAAAAGATGTTTTAATCATGTACAACCTAATGCTTAAAATTAAAATTAGGTTTTCTAACTAGAAAGACCCAATCAAGAAATTTCTTAGTTAATGACACACAAAAGTTGGTAATGTGACCTAAAATTCTCTTACCATCTGTGCCATGAAGAACAGTAATCTGTTGGACTGAAGATGATGAAGCAAACTTGACAGGAACTTTGCCCAACTTCTGTGTACTGAGGTCTGGAATATCATGTCCACGATCTTCAGCATTAACAAAAATCTCAGATGAAAACATGGTTTTTCCTGGACTCTCTGTTGTTATCTGAGTGACTGCATCAGATGATAATTTTCCAGAGAAGGGAGAAAACGGGGTCTTAATCTCCTTTGGTGATCTGAACAAAAAAGAGAAAGCACACAGCAGGTCATATCCTTGGCTTATCAAATACTGTAATTTCTTTCCAAATGTGGCTTCAATATTTTTTGGAGACACATCCAACTCAAATGGTTAAGTTATTTCTGCAGTACCCTGTGCTTTTTTACATACTTATTACAGGGTGATCATGCATGAGTTTACTTTTACTTATTTTAAAATCTACTTTTATTTTGGATTTAGAATGCTATTATATAAGGAAAGGGTACTTTTCAGTTGAAGTGGAAAGATATCCATTAAAAAATAATTACTGGAAGTCCACTATAAATTAGGGGACTATGCTAAACGCATAGAGTGTACAAAAATAAAAAAGAAACAGAGCCTTTCCTCAAAAAGTTTATATGTCAGTGGGGGAACCAGAGGTTTTTAAGGTTGTAATTATGTATATAGATTATAAAGAATCCATATTAAAACATAATGGAGTAAATAAATGAGTGTATAAATAAATAAATAATAGGAGGGAGGGAGAAGACAAATCTTGCCAACAGAAGAATTCCATATGTAGGTAACCTCCCCCCCGCCCCCCCCCGGCATCCATCTCCTCCCCAAGGAGGTGGAGGTGAAGCTTAATCTTCCCCTTAAGTCCAGTCCTGGGCTGGCCTTAATGATTGAATTCCAGAGACAGTATAAAATGGGAGAAAAAGTAACTTTACAGTGGAGAAACCAAGCAAACACCATGTTATGCAAGTGATGATGTTTCACATCACCAGTGATGTCACGGAGACACTACATACTCTCTGTTATGATGTGATGAGACGGTTACTTCGCTTCTGCGGTATTCTTTGTCAAAACCTATAACTCCAGTCGAATCATGAGAAAAACATCAGCCAAACCCAGACTGAGAACAATTCTACAAAATATCAGACAAATATTCCTCAAGACTGTCAAAATCATGAAAAACAAGGAAGGAATGAGGAACTGTCATAGACCAGAGAAGACTAAGGAGACATGACAACTAACTAAGTGGAATGTGATATACTGGATTGGGTCCTAGAACAGAAAAAGGTCATTAACAGGAAAACTGGTGAAATCCAAAAAAAGTCTTAAGTTTAGTTAATAGTAATGTATAAATGTTGGCTTTTTAATTTTGAAAAATATACTATGGTAGTATAAGATGTTAGCAATAGGAAAAACTGGGAGAGAGGTAAAGGGAACTCTGTTTGTATCTTTTCTGCAGATTTGAAATTATTTGAAAATGAAAAAGGTCATTTTTAAAAAATGGAGTAATACTGTATTGTATTATATCACAGAAGAAGAAGACCTTTTAAAAGGTCTTTTAAATCTCTACCCTCTATATACTATTCACTAATTAAAAGGACAATTATGAGAAAAGAAAATAGGCCCATCTCCCTTATGTATACAGAAGCAAAAATCATACACAAAATGTTAGACAATCAAATGTAGAGTGTGTGAGTGAGTGAATGTGTGTGTGTGTGTGTGTGTGTGTGTGTGTGTGTGTGTGTGTGAATTCCTACCAAGTTGTTTTACTCCAGAAATGCAAGGTGAGTTAACATTCAAATATCAATAAATGTCATGCACCACATCCATAAAATAAAGGAGAAAATGTATATGATCATATCAGTATAGTCAGATAAAGCATTTGATAAAATTCAATAATTATGTATGATTAAAAACTCATAGCAAAGGGAAACTACAAAAAACTTTAGAGCCACCATCCTATTTATAGTGAAATGTGGAGAACGTCCACTGTAAGATTAGGAACAAAATAAGAATGCCAACTCTTACCTTTTCTATTCAACCTATTAGTAAAAGTATTAAATGGCATTAGCAGTAAGGCAGGAAAAAGAAATCAGAAATATAAGGCTAAGAAAGGAAGAAATCATACTGTCACTTTCCATAGTTGATATAATTAAGGATACAGAAAATCCAAAACCATCTACAGATAACTTATTAGAATATCAGTTAGTTTTTAGAAGAGTTGCCAGATAAGAGACCAAACATTAAAAAATTCCACTAACATTTTTCTGTGTCTGAAAAGTTATAAAATTAAAAACTAAAAAATATGCCATCTACATTATCATCAAAACATCATATACCTAATAATAAGTGTAATAAAAAATGTAAGAACCCTATTAGAATAGAAAACTATTGATATATCATAGAGAGAAATTAAAGGTGATCTAAATAGGATTTCTGCTTTGAGGCAGGATGTATAGGCATACCTCACTTTATTGCACTTCACTTTATTGTACCTTGCAGATAATGCTTTTTTTTTTTTTTTTTTTTTTTTTTTTACAAATTGAAGGTTTGTGGCAACCCTGTGTCAAGCAGCTCTACTGGTGGTGCCATTTTTCCAACAGCATTTGCTCACTTCGTGTCTCTATGTCATGTTTTGGTAAGTCTCACAATATTTCAAACTTTTTCACTATTATACTTGTTACATGATCTGTGATCAGTGATCTTTGATGTTACTATTGCAAAAAGATTACAGCTTGCTGAAGGCTCAGATGATGGGTAGCATTCTTAAAGTCTACTTTCAAATTAAGATATGTACTTTTTTTAGACATAATGCTATTGCACACTTAATAGACTACAGTATAGCATAAACATAACTTGTACATGCACTGGGAAACCAAACAACTCGTGTGACTTGCTTTCTTATGATATTCTCCTTATTGTGGTGTCTGGGACCAAAGCCATATCTCCATAATAACATGCCTGCACTAGGTAGGCACAGGCCATCACTCCTGCTGCAACGAGCAAACAAACTTGAATAAAAGATCATCGAGCTAAGGAAGCAATCAAGAAACAATATCAACTAATATGCTAGAGAGGGACATTTAGAGATTTGGAGCAGGGGTTTGGTGTAGGGAGACATACTCCACTGGAAAAGAGAAATCACCATACCTTTTGATGAACTCATTTGCTGGCATGATGGAGTGAAATCTAGCAGAATGTCAAGCCGATTTCCCCCACAGGACATTTCCTTAGTGTCAGGGTGGTATAGGATGATGGGGGACTGAGCCAAGAAAGCAGAGTGAAATTTCCTGCACAGTCATGGCACTAACAAACCAAATCCCGCTAGATAAAGGGGCCTGTGACAATCATTAGGTCTCCTCTTCAAGACATTTGCCAGTTTTTGAACCTATATAAAGCAGGAAGCTAAATACCTAATGCCTGAGGGAGAGAACTTTCCAAAGTGAGGAATTAGAGACCTACCAGACTCACAGTAAAAACCCAGAAGTGCCATCCCCAAGAAGGGGGCTGAGTCAGAAAACGTGAAATCATCTGCAATGTTTCAGTGTTTATGAGACAAATTTTCACTGAGAAAGTGTAACGGCAACAAATACATAGCTGGTCTCTCCTTACATTTGCCATACTCTGAAGCTGTGAGAACTGAGAGCCTAAAGAGCTGAATTCAAACATCTGAAAGACTGAAGTCAATAACTGACTGTATTTATTGAAGAATCAAAGACCTGTCAGGCTCACAGCAAAAATCCAGGGAGGCCACAAATTAGGAAAAATCATAGGTAGGATGAGACAACTAAAGCTCCAACCCAGTTCTGACCTAGTAAAATTCCTGAAATGACTGAAATGATCAGCCACTCTGATTCACAGAGAAAAGGGTAAATCTTCTCTGGTGCAAAGTAATAGCATCTTCAGTCTCTATGAATTTTTTATTCACCACGTCCAGCACACAATCAAAAATTATGAAATTCCTGAAGCAGGAAAAAGTGACTAAAACTTAAGACAAAAAAAAAAAAAAAAAAAAAAAAAAAACCAAGAAAAATTGATTTAGAGGGAATTCAGATTCTGGAGTTAGCACAGAACTTTAAAATGACTATATTGAGAGTAAAAGATGGGGGTTAATAGATTAAAATATGGAGAATCTCAACAGAAAATTGGAATCAATTTTAAAAAATCAAATACAGATAAATGAAAAATAAGAAAACTGATCCCCAGCAGACCTTAGGGAATACTAGAAGAAATTTTTTTGGGCTGAAGTAAAATGGCCCAACATAGAACAGAGCTGGGCTCTCGGTCCCATATTGAACTCGACTTGGAAGAGGCGAGTCCGGTCTCAAAACGGAGGTAAAACCGCCGCCCGGTCGCCCCCAGCCCGACTCCGGCCGCCGCCGCCGCCGGGGGGAGGAGGGCCATGATCCAAAGGAACCAGAACAGTTGAGAAAACTGTTTATTGGTGGTCTGAGCTTTGAAACTACAGACGATAGCTTAAGAGAACATTTTGAGAAATGGGGCACACTTACAGATTGTGTGGTGATGAGAGACCCCCAGACAAACCGTTCCAGGGGCTTTGGTTTTGTGACTTACTCTTGGGTTGAAGAGGTGGATGCAGCAATGTGTGCTCGACCACACAAGGTTGATGGGCGTGTAGTGGAACCAAAGAGAGCTGTTTCTAGAGAGGATTCTGTAAAGCCTGGTGCCCGTCTAACAGTGAAGAAAATTTTTGTTGGTGGTATTAAAGAAGATACAGAAGAATGTAATTCGAGAGACTACTTTGAAAAGTATGGCAAGATTGAAACCATAGGAGTTATGGAAGACAGGCAGAGTGGAAAAAAGAGAGGATTTGCTTTTGTAACTTTTGATGATCATGATACAGTTGATAAAATTGTTGTTCAGAAATACCACACTATTAATGGGCATAATTGTAAGTGAAAAAGGCCCTTTCTAAACAAGAAATGCAATCTGCTGGATCACAGAGAGGTCGTGGAGGTGGATCTGGCAACTTTATGGGTCGTGGAGGAAACTTTGGAGGTGGTGGAGGTAACTTTGGCCGTGGTGGAAACTTTGGTGGAAGAGGAGGCTATGGTGGTGGAGGTGGTGGCAGCAGAGGTAGTTATGGAGGAGGTGATGGTGGATAAAACGGATTTGGAGGCGACGGTGGTAACGATGGTGGTGGTCCTGGTTACAGTAGTAGAGGAGGCTATGGTGGTGGTGGACCAGGATATGGAAACCAAGATGGTGGATATGGTGGCGGTGGTGGAGGATATGATGCTTACAATGAAGGAGGAAATTTTGGAGGTAACTATGGTGGTGGTGGTGGGAGCTATAATGATTTTGGAAATTATAGTGGACAACAGCAATCAAATTATGGACCCATGAAGGGGGGCAGTTTTGGTGGAAGAAGCTCGGGAAGTCCCTATGGTGGTGGTTATGGATCTGGTGGTGGAAGTGGTGGATATGGTAGCAGAAGGTTCTCAAAACTCAGAAGAAAAGGGCTACAGTTCTTAGCAGGAGAGAGAGCGAGGAGTTGTCAGGAAAGCTGCAGGTTACTTTGAGACAGTCGTCCCAAATGCATTAGAGGAACTGTAAAAACCTGCCGCAGAAGGAACGATGATCCATAGTCAGAAAAGTTACTGCAGCTTAAACAGGAAACCCTTCTTGTTCAGGACTGTCCTAGCCACAGTTTGCAAAAAGTGCAGCTATTGATTCATGCAACGGAGGGTCAATTAGATGTACATTCCTGAGGTCTTTTATCTGTTGTAGCTTTGTCTTTTTCTTTTCATTACATCAGGTATATTGCCCTGTAAATTGTGGTAGTGGTACCAGGAATAAAAAATTAAGGAATTTTAAACTTTTCAATATTTGTGTAGTTCAGTTTTTCTACATTTTAGTACAGAAACTTTAACAAAATGCAGTTTTGAAGGTGTTTCCTTGTGAGTTAACAAGTAAAGAAGATCATTGTTCATTAATATTTTGTATGAATTTTGCTAAAGTTAACTGTAAAGAAACACCTGCTGACTTGCAGTTTAAGGGGATCTATTCTCCCCATTTCCAAACCATGAAATGAATGGGCTCTGACATGTGGAGAGAATAGATATTTGTATGTTTGCAATGTGTGTTTTAGATAATAGAATTGGGTATTTAAATTAGCATATTTGTGAATTTAATAGCTTTAAGATTTACTTCAAATGAAAAATCTCAGAATTCAAAAAAAAAAAAACAAAAGAACAGAGCTGGGAGCGCGATTGGCGCTGCCTGCGGGGGAGGAGCGCCGCCGCCGCCGCGAGCTGGGAGCTCGATTGGCGCTCCCTGCGGGGGAGGAGCGCCGCCGCCGCCGCCGCCGCCGCGAGCTGGGAGCTCGACTGGCGCTCCCTGCGGGGGAGGAGCGCCGCCGTCGCCGCCGCGAGCCGGGAGCTCGATTGTCGCTGCCTGCGGGGGAGGAGCGCCGCCGCCGCGAGCTGGGAGCTCGCTTGGCACTGCCTGCGGGGGAGGAGCGCCGCCGCCGCCGCCGCCGCGAGCTGGATTGGCGCTGCCTGCGGGGGAGGAGCGCCGCCGCGGCCGCCGCCGCGAGCTGGGAGCTCGTTTGGCGCTGCCTGCGGGGGAGGAGCGCCGCCGCCGCCGCCGCCGCCGCGAGCTGGGAGCTCCATTGGCGCTGCCTGCGGGGGAGAAGCGCCGCCGCCGCCGCCGCCGCCGCCGCCGCCGCCGCCGCCGCCGCCGCGAGCTGGGAGCTCGACTGGCGCTCCCTGCGGGGGAGGAGCGCCGCCGCCGCCGCCGCCGCGAGCTGGGAGCTCGATTGGCGCTGCCTGTGGGGGAGGAGCGCCGCCGCCGTCGCCGCCGCGAGCTGGGAGCTCGCTTGGCGCTGCCTGCGGGGGAGGAGCGCCGCCGCCGCGAGCTGGGAGCTCGCTTGGCA
>NW_028121838.1:0-35865 GCF_965194805.1 Balaenoptera borealis | reverse complement strand
CCAGGTATGCAAGGTTGGTTCAACATTCTAAAATCAAATAATTATATCCATCATATCAACACCCTAAAGACAATCATTAGCATATCAATACATTCAGAAGACCTTCAAAAAAATCTAACACCCATTCTTCATAAAAACTCTCAGTTAAAGAAATAGACTGGCACTTTCTCAAGTTGATAACAAAGATCTACAGGAAACTTATATCTTACATCATGATTAATGGTCAAAAACATGAAGCTTTTCCACTAAGTTCAGGTAAAAACAAGGATGTCCCCTTTCATGACTCCTTTTCCATATTTTACTCCAAGTCCTTGCTAATGCAATAAGGCACAAAAATAAATAAAACAAATACAGATTGGGTAGAAAAAAATGAAAGCAGCCTAAATAAAATATGGACCAATATACTTTATGGACACCTCACCAAAGAAAGTAGACACTATGCATATAAGTATACAGAAGAATAATCCAGATTACATGCTGCCATGAAAAAGCAATTTAAAAATACAATTACATACCACTATGTAACACTTAGAATGGCTAAAATGTGAACAATGACAAGAACAAATTCTGTAGGGGATGTGGAACAATAGAAAATGTCATTTGTTATTGGTGGAAATGAAAAATAATACAGCTACTTTGGTAGTCTGAGTGACACTTGCTATAATATTGAACATTCCCTTAGTGTACAATCCGGCAAGTGTTCTCATGGATATTTACTGAAAGTAGTTTAAAACATACTTCCAGTCGAAAACCTGCATATGGATATTTATAGCACCTAATTCAATATTGCCAAAATGTGAATGAAACTAAGGTGTCCTCCAATAGGTGAATGAAATGATATAGTATTAATATATTCTGGGAATGGAATAATATTGGGCACTAAAAAAGTAAGCTATCAAGCCATAAAAATATATGGGAATTCTTTTTTTTCTTTTGACATATAGGTGATTTTCTTTATTTTGTAATTTAAATTTTATTGGAGTATAGTTGATTTACAATGTTGTGTTCATTTCAGCTGCACAGCAAGTGATTCAGTTACACATATGCATATATTCATTCTTTTTCAGATTCTTTTCTGATAAGGGTACTCCCAGAATATTGAGTAGAGTTCCCTGTACTATACAGTAGGTCCTTGTTGCTTATCTATGTTATATATAGTAGTATTCGTATGTTTACCCCAAGTTCCTGATTTATCCCTACCCCCCACCTTTCGCCTTTGGTAACCATAAGTTTGTTTTCCAAGTCTGTGAGTCTGCCTCTGTTTCGTAAGTTAGTTCATTTGTATCAATTTTTAGGTTCCACCTAGAAGTGATATCATACAATATTTGTCTTACTCTGTCTGACTTACTTCACTTAGTACAATCATCTCTAGGTCCATCCATGTTACTGCAATTGGCATTATTTTCTTCTATTTTATGGCTGAGTCATATTCCATTATATATATGTACCACATATTCTTTACCTATATTCATATGTTGATGGACATTTTGGTTGCTTCCATGTCTTCGCTATTGTAAAGAGTGTTGCAGTGAACATTGGGGAAGATGTGTCTTTTCAATTTATGCTTTCCTCCAGATATGCACACAGGAGTGAACTTGCTGGATCATCTGGTAGCTCTATTTTATTTCATTTCATTTCAATTTCATTTTTTTGGAGTATAGTTGAGTTACAATGTTGTGTTACTATCTGCTGCACAGCAGAGTGAAGGAGTTTTACATATATCCAATCTTTTTTGGATTCCTTTCCCATACAGGTCATTACAGAGTATTGAGTAAAGTTCCCTGGGCTATACAGTAGGCCCTTATTTGTTATCTCTTTTATATATAGTGGTGTGTATATGTCAATCCCAATTTCCAATTTATCCCTCCCGCCTCCCCTTGCTCTGGTAACCTCCATTCTGTGTTCCATAGTGGCTGTTACCGATTGGCATTGCCACCAATAGCGTAGTGTTGGTGGCACAGTGGTTAAGAATCTGCCTGCCAGTGCAGGGGACACAGGTTCGAGCCCTGGCCCGGGAAGATCCCACATGCCACAGAGCAACTAAGCCCGTGAGCCACAACTACTGAGTCTGCGCTCTAGAGCCCACGAGCCACAACTACTGAGCTCACGTGCCACAACTACTGAAACCTGTGTGCCTAGAGCCTGTGCTCCACAAAAAGAGAAGCCACCACAAAGAAAAGGCTGCGTACCCCAACGATGAGTAGCCCCCGCTTGCTGCAACTAGAGAAAAGCCGCGCGCAGCAAGGAAGACCCAACGCAGATTAAAAAAAATAATAATAAGTAGTAGGTTTCTGTTTTTCCCACACCATCTGAAGCATTTCGTGTTTGCAGACATTGTGATGATGGCTATTCTGAGTGGTTCCAGGTGATACTTCTTTGTACATCTGATTTGCATTTGTCTAACAGAAAGCAATGGTGAGCATCTTCATATGTGCTTTCTTTTTTTCTTTTTTGAACAGTGTGAGTAAAATTTACCCCTTGAAAATGGTTATTGAAAGTTTGCATTGTTTTGAAGTCTATTTCGATTACCTACCCTAAGACGTTTTTTGAGGGCTGTTGTCATTTACAGCTCCCCAGGCATTGTGAATATGAAGTGCCTATAAGGTCCAGTTTTTAGAGTTGTTGTTATGGGAAACAGAAGGCGGCAGGATTTCTACTGTCCCTATCTGGTTACTGACAAAACCTTAGACGTAGGGAAAGTCCTGTTCCTGGGTTTTAAATTGCCTGGGTTTTAATTGAGTGGAATGTGCCTGACCAAACATGTAAGGGCTTCTGTCCCATTCCTTCTTCCCCCTTGCCCTTCATCCCCCGAACAAACACAAACCCCTGCAAAATCACCTGTTGAGGGTGCTGTCTTGCAGAGTGGGATGACCCTAATGAAGGAGTCTGGAGGTCGGAACACAAACACCAGGATACGTTGAGACCAGGTGATTTTCCAAGTGTCATCCAGCCCAGAGAGTCCACCATCCTTTGGGTGTCAGAGGGTTGGTTTAGTAGTATGAGGGCACACTTAGATCTGGAGATTGTGATCCCATGCAGAGGGGACCAGGTACTACAGGTTCAAGGGGGGTGAATTAGCTAGCGTATCCTCCCGAGGTCCTCAGGCCCACAACCGTCCAGCCTTGGGACCAAATTGGGTCTGTGTCCAGGGATGTGACACTAGCACGTTCACCGCGACTAAATGAATTTAGTGGTCATTTTTCTCTTCTGTAATTTAATTTCAAATTTATAATGGAGTATAGTTGATTTACCATGCTGTGTTCATTTTTGATGTACACCAACATGACTCATTTATACAGAGATGACTATATATTCATTTTAGAATTATTTTCCCATTGAGGTTACTAAAGGGTGTTGAGAAGAGTTCCAAGTGCTCTACAGCAGGTCCATGTTGATTACAAGTTTTCTCCCTGTAAATATGTATATACTAACTCCAACCTCATGATTTATGCCGCCAACACACCTTTCCAGTTTGGTAACCATAAGTTTGTGTTCTAAGTCTGGGACTCTGTTTCTGTGTTGTAGGATAGTAGCTTTGTATCAATTTTTAGATTCCACTGTTAAGTAATATCTTATGATATTTATCATTGTCTGATTTATGACACTTAGTATGAATGTATCTAGGTCCTTCCAAGTGGCTGCAAATGGCCTTATTTCATTCATTACATGGCTGAGTAATATTCCATTGTACATATGCACCATAATTTCCTTATCCATTCTTCCTCCCAAGGACTTTTATGTAGCTTCCAAGTAGAGGCTCTTGTAAACAGGGCTGCATAAAGGTTGGAGTGCCTGGGTCCCGTTAATTTATGTTTTTTCCAAGATACAGGCCCAGGAGTGGAAGTGCCATATGCTCTGAAGCTCTGTTTTTTAGATTTTTAAGGAATCACCATCCACTTCTCCAGAGTGGCTGTTAGCAATTTACATTCCCACCATCAGCTTGTCAGCGTTCCCTTTTCTGCATGCCCTGTCCTGCATTTCAGGTTTTACACTTTGCGAGGTTGGCCATTCTGACTGGTGCGAAGTGATAGCTCTTTGTAGTATTGATTTGCATTGCCCGCCTGTTTTGTTGGCCAAAAAGGGAGTAAGGGTTTTTCCTGAATACATTAAGGAATAACGCATACGGTTTGTTTGGCCAACTGCATCATTGGCGATGTTCAGCAGCTTTGCATGTGCTTTAATGGCGAGTGCAAACTACCTCTTGAAATCCCTTTCCTGCAATTCTGCCTTGCTTACAAGTCGTTTTCGAACACTTGGCTGAAGAAATGACTCCATTAGAGGTGTCAATTACAACCCTGCATGTCTGTGAATTGCAGTGCCCCTGAGCACCAGTTTTCAACTTGTTGTTTAGGGAAGCAGCCACAAAGGGGCAGGATTTCTACAGACCTATTCCGGTTACTGGGGCACCTGAAGGATAGGGAAATTCTTCTTCCAGATTAGGAAACTAGAGTGGCATATGCCTGTCAAAACATCTAGGGCTTGTGTCTCATTCCATCCCCCCATTCCCCTTCGTCACCCGGAAAATTCCAAGCTGTGCAAAACCGGCTGTTGAGTGTGCTGCCTTCTCAAAGTGGGGAGACTCTAAGGAAAGGAGCTGGAGGGTGGAACCCGAATACCAGGAGACGTGGAGATGAGGTGACTTTTCCAAACTCTTCCCGATCAGAAGGTGTACAATCCTCCGGATGTGCCATGCATGTTTTAGTTGTAGGAAGGGTCCCCTGCACCTGGAGATATGGGACCCATGGAATGAGGATCAGGCAGTATTACTCTAAAAGGGCTAAACTTGCTGTTCCATTCTCTCCAAGCTTCTCAGATCCACGAGTGTAGAGCGTTAGGTCCCATCCAGCTGTGTGTCTAGATGTGGTCAGTCCAGGTTGCATCACAGCCCCTGAACAAATTTTGTAAGAATATCTCTCTATCTCAATGTCTTTTTTTTGTTTTTGTTATTTAACTTTATAATGGGATATAGCTGATTTTCAATACTGTGTTTCTTGCTGCTCTACATCTATCCACTTGACTCACATAAAGAGAGATATCAATAAATTCTTTTACAGATTCTTACCAGTCTTATATATTCTTTTCCACTGACAAAAGTGTGCTGAGTCCAGTTCTTTCAGCTATACAGTACGTCTTGTCGATTACTTATTTTGTTTATGGAACATTATCTGTGTGAACTGCAACAACCTCCTGGTTTATGCATCACCCGACCCCACCTTTCTCCCTTAGCAGCTATAAGTGTGTTTTCTAAATGTGTAACTCTGTTCTGTTTTGTAATTCAGTTTATGGGAAGCAATTTTTACATTCCCCCTATAAGTGATATCTTACGATAAGTTTCTTTTTCTGTGTGACTTATTTCACTTAGAATCATCGTACCTAAATCCACTCATTATGCTGCTACTAGCCTTATGACATTGACTTCATGGCTGAGTGATATTCCATTGTACATAAGTACCACAACTTCTTTATCCATTTTTCACTTTCCTGGGATATTTAAGGTGTACCGAAGTCGAAGTTCTTGTAACCAGAGCAGCCCTAAAGTTTGGGGTGCCCGTGTCTTGTTGATTTTTAGTTTTCCCAATTTATACGCCCATGAATGGAAGTGCCCTATGCTCTCTAGCTGTGTTTTTTAGATGTTTTAGGACACACCATACACTTCTCCAGAGTGGCTGTGGGCAATTTACATCCCACACAACAGGGTAACAAGGCTCCCTTTTGTCCATGGCTTGTCCTGCATTTCTGGTTTTTACAGTTTTATCATCATGGCCCTTTTGACCAATGCGAAGTGAGAGTTCTTTGTAGTGTTGATTTGCATTTCCCGCTTGCTTGGTTGGCCAAAAAGGGCGTATCCTTTTTTTCCTGAATATACGCATACGCTCTTTTTGGCCAACAGCATCATTGTCAAAGATTTGCCGCTTTTCATGTGCTTTAAAGGCGATTTGAATCTACCTCCTGAAATCTGTTTCCTGCAATTCTGCCTTGCTTTCAAACCCTCTTCGTTGCCTTCCCTCAATATATTTTTGGACGATACTTCTCAATAATAACTCTGCAGGTTTGTGAATTTCAGTGCCCCTGAGCTCCATTTTTCAACTTGCTTTTTTGCGAGCTGGCCGCAAAACCGCAGGATTGCTTCAGGCTCTATTCTGGTTCCAGGGCGCAGGCTGAGCCTGTGCTTAATTCTTCTTCCTGATGGGAAATTAGAGTGACATGTGCCTGCCCCAACACCTAGAGCTGGTCTCTCATTGGTTCCCCCTCTTCCCTTTCAGCCTGCGGACAAATCGCAAACTGTACGAAACCGGAGGTTAGAGGTGCTGATTCTCCAGGTGGGGAGATTGTCAGTACAGCGGCTGGAATGGCGAGCCCGTGCACCAGGAGATGGAAAACGAGGTGCGTGTTAGAAACCTTTCCCGATCACACGGTGTACCATCCTCTGGGTTTCCCATGCATGTTTTCGCTGCAGGAAGAGTCCCTTAAACCTGGAGATTTGGGACCCATGGAATGGGTGTCGCGCAGTATTACTTTAAAGGGTCTGCATTTGCTCACCCAGGTTCACCACTCCTCTCATCCCCAAGGGTATCCGTCCTTATGTCTCATCCATCTGTGGGTCTAGATGTGGTCAATCCAGGTTGCATCACAGCCCCTGAACGAATTTTGTAAGAATGTCGCTCTCTTTCAGTGTCTTTGTTTTTTTTTTTTTTTTGTAATTTATTTTTTTAATGGGGTTTAGCTGGTTTTCACTGCTGTGTTTACGCCGATTTACACCCACATGTTTCACTTACAGAGAGATATAAATACATAGGTTTTAAGATTCTTACTAGTCAGATATATTCTTCTGCGGTGAATAGGGGGTGTTGAGTCCAGTTCATGAAGCAACAGGTAGGTCTTGTCTATTACAGAGTTGGTTCATGGAGCGGTATCTGTGCTAATTTCAAACCCGTGTTTTATGCATCTCCCCACCTCACCTTTCCCCTTAAGCAGCCATAATGTGTTTGCTAAATGTGTGACTCTGTTCTGTTTTGCAATTCAGTTCATGTCTAGCGATTTTTACATTCCCTCTGTAAGTGACGTCTTATGATATATTTCTTTTTCTGTGTGACTTACTTCACTTAGAATCATCGTACCTGAATCCACTCATTATGCTGCTACTAGCCTTATGACATTGATTTTATGGCTGAGTGATATTCCATTGTACATAAGTACCACAACTTCTTTATCCATTTTTCTCGTTCCTGGGATATGTAAGGTGTTCCGAAGTCGAGGTTCTTGTAAACAGAGCAGCCCTAAACTTGGGGTTTTGTGTCCTGTCGATTTTTGGTTTTCCGAGTATATACGCCCATGACTGAAAGTGCCATATGCTCCGTAGCTCTGTTTTTTAGATATTTTAGGAAACACTATACACTTCTCCATAGTGGTCATTGGCATTTCACATCCCTCTCACCCAAGTAACAAGGCTCCCTTTTCTCTATGGCCTGTCCTGCATTTCTGTGCTATATACTTTTCCAGGAAGTCCCTTTTGACCGATTCGAAGTGAGACTTCTTTGTAGTGCTGATTTGCATTTCCTGCTTGCTTGGTTGGCCAAAAAGGGCGTATGCGCTTTTTCCTGAGTATATTCAGGAAAAAGCGCATACGCCCTTTTTAGCCAACTGCATCATTGTTGACGTTCTGCCGCTTTCCATGTGCTTTAATGACGAGTCGAATCTACCTCCTGAAAACTGTTTCCTGCAATTCTGCTTTGCTTTGAAATCCTCTTTGTTGCCTTACCTCAATATATTTTTGGAGAATGCTTATCATTTATAACCCTGAAGTTTTGTGAATTGCAGTGCCCCTGAGCTCCATTTATCAACTCGCTTTTTTGGGAGCTGGCCGCATACCGCAGGACTGCTTCAGGTCCTACTCTGGTTCCGGGGGCAGGCTAAGCCTTTGGTTAATTCTTTTTCCTGATTGGAAATTAGAGTGACATGTGCCTGTCCGAACATCTAGGGCTTGTCTCTCATTGTTTCTCCTCCTTCCGTTTCATCCTCTGGACTAATTCCAAACTGTGCGCAACAGGATGTTGAAGGTGCTGATATCCCCAAGTGAGGAGATTGTTAGGAAAGAGGCTGGAGGGGTGAACCCGACAACCAGGAGATTGGGAGATGAGGTGCCTTTTCCAAACTCTTCTCGATCAAACCTTGTACCATCTTCTGCGTGTCACAGGCATGTTTTAGCCTTAGGAAATGTCCCGTGCATGTATGGAGAACACCAGTGATTTTTACAAATCAGTGTCTCCCCGAACCCCAATCTTGAGAATTTTTAAGCTACGGGTACATGTATGTTCATTAAGGAACTTGGGCCATATGCAGAGTCCGAACTTTAGATGATTGAAGTCTTCAGGGTCAGAAGTGCTCACCATCAGCCTCCTTTAGGTTCCATTTTATCGGTAGTTGATAGATGATGTCGATATAGATATCTATTGTTTTTCAGATTATTTCCCCTTAGAGCTTATTACAAAATATTGAGTATATTTCCGTGTGCTATACAGTAGTTCCTTGTTGATGATATATTTTATACATAGCAGTGTGTATGTGTTAATCCGAAACTGTTAATTTATCCCTCCTCCCACGTTTCCCTTTTGGGAATAAAAACTTATAAGATTTTATACTTCTCAGAAATCCGGGAGCTGAAAGAGAGGTATCATTTTCAATGGAAAATCATTCAAAACAAGATTGAAACTTCAGCCAAGATTATTAGATGTACATCCTTGGAAAGAAATCACTGCATTTCTCTAATGTTGACCTGACAAATAAGACAAACCCCTCCACAGAACTTGCTTATAATAAAGTGATGGAAATATCAAATGGAATTGTTAGAAACATCTTATTTTACATGAGCCTTATACACTGCTCTATGTTAATTACAGTTTGGCTCACACACCTGTTCATGGAAGTTACAATGTTCTCAATTTCTGTTACTGATCCTCCAGAGTGGGCCCCAACAAGGGTCCCCCTGCCCAGTGTCATTGGAGCCAACAGATCGAGACTGAGTTTGGTTCAGAAGCAAAGGAAAACTTTATATTTTGATCAGAGAATGGAGAGGTGATAGCGTGCGCTCCCCCGCGGGCTGTGGGCTGGGCTGCTGTGTAGGGATCCCGTCAGCGTCAGCGGGAGGGACGGGGCGGAGCTCTCGAGGGCCGGGTTGGCTGGAGCTCAGGCTCTATGTCGAGGAGTCTGCTCGGGGCCCCGCGAGCTGAGGTGTCGGCTCAGCCATTTTGCACTAGGAAATCGGGTCTGAAGTGCCCAGTGTGGGACTTCTGCATGTGGAAACCTAAGAGCAAGTGAAATTAGAGAAAGCACAAAGGTAAAAAATGTTAGACTTTATTTTATTGCCCAGATTCTATTTTTATCTCTCAGGAATTTTTAATGGGCTTTGATGGTGACAAACCTCTCCTCTACCTTTTGTCCCATTCCTCATTCTTGGGGCGCTGAGGGTGCAGATGCCTCTTCTGTAAATGCTTCGTGCTGAGTTGGGTGTCCTCATACCCGGGGGGAGGGGCAGGACTCCTCCCCAGCAGCCTCCAGGTGAGGTTGATTGTCCCCAGGCCTCCTCCCTCACTGCTTGTCCACCTGAGCACCAGCATTGGAAGTTTTATAGATTCTAATGACCTTTAAGGGTCCAGGAAAGAGATGCGCAGAGACCCTGGGGGGGGCCGGTTTTACCCTGTTCCACATTGGTTCGGCCCCCTTAGGCTGACGGTTTCTGCCAGCCTAGATGATCTGACCAATAGTCTGCGCTTTCTTCAATTAGGCCACTGAATTTACGTACAAACAGCACCAGGTGTCAGAGCCCTGCCTGCTCAACTCCCAGACGGTCCAGGGCCAGTGGTGATCCAGGACCATGACGGCCACTGAGTCAATGGCCTTTTGAAGTAGCCAGGAGTCCAGCCGGTCTCATTGGCCCCTGTTACCGCGGTGTCTGTAGACTTTTCTATGGTGACAGCGTTATTTACGGTTCCCCTGCCAAGTTTATTAGCTCCGCTCTGTGTGCAGTAAGTCCTGCAAGCAATAGTCTGCTCTTTTGGGGCACACTCTTGTTGTTTTCTGAGAGAAGCTCCAGGTCAAGTGATGGTCACATGAGTCGTCATGGGGGCCCATTGCCCCAGGTTGTCTGGAGGTTGGAGTTGGAGGGCCTCCTCACTCGAGGTCAGTGTGCCCACGGAGCGATCCCTGCAACTTCAGGGCATGGTGGGTGCTTAGGATCACCAAGTGGGGTCCTTTTCCCTTAGGAGGGAGCTGGCCTTGTGGGCTGCTGATTTCCAGGTTTTTAGATACCCCCAGTATCCTGGTCGGATGGGGTGGCTGGCCAATGCCTGGAGGGCATTCATGCATTGTTCCATTTCAAGTGGTCCCAGTTTTTGCACTAATACTCCAAGGGTGATGTAATGACCGGGAATGTAATGACCAGGAATGTAAAGGTCAAAGGGTTTAGCTAAATTAGGGAAGTCCAGGGCAAGGGTCTGAATTGACTGCTCTTTCCATTCTTGAAAGGCCGCTTCTGGATTCTATTCAAAAGGATCATCATCTTTTCCTTTCAGTGTTTCATATAGAGGCCCAGCTATTAGACTGTAGTTAGGGATCCAGATGCAACAAACCCCGGTCTCCCCAGGAACCCCTAAGCTGTCTTCTAGTTTTAGGAAGGGTGAGGCTGCAAATGGCTTCTTCCCTTTCCTGGGATGGGCTTCTCCGACCTTCTGTGAGAATGAAACCCAGGCAGGTCACCTTAGTCTGTGATATTTGAGCCTTTTTCTTGGACACCTTCTATCTTTTATTGTCTAGGTAGTTCAGAGGCCTCCTTAGTAGGGCTGGCGATCAGAATGTCGTCTGCATATTGAAGGAGGGTTCCCTTCTCCACAGGTAGATCTTTTAGGTCTTTAGCTAACGTTTCCCCAAAGATGCTATGGGAATTTTTGAACCCTTGGGGCAGGACGGCCCAGCAGTATTGTTTTTGTTGTATGTTGAGGCCTGCCACTCACAGCCAAAATTTCTTGTGACTCTGGGACTAATGGAATACAGAAGAAGGCATCATTGAAGTCTAATACAGAATACCATGTCCTGGTGGATGGTAGAATGACCAGCAGGGTGTAGGAATTAGGAACTACTGGATGTATATCCTCGGTGGCTTCACTGACTGTCCTGACGTCCTTTACCAGGTCCCCAGCAGCCCACGGGGCTCTCGTGGTCAGGCCCCTCCCAGGATATGGAGCTCACCTGTGCAGGTAGCCAGCAGCCCACGGGGCTCTCGTGGTTAGGCCCCTCCCAGGATATGGAGCTCACCTGGGCAGGTACCCAGCAGCTCACGGGGCTCTCGTGGTCAGGCTCCTCCCAGTATATGGAGCTCACCTGGGCAGGTACCCAGCAGCCCACAGGGCTCAAGTGGTCAGGCCCCTCCCTGGATACGGAGCTCCCCTGGACAGGTACCCCGGCAGGGCTGGGCACACAGGAACCGTGCACATAGCCCTCATTGCAGAGCACCCCCAGCACACCTGTTGCTCAGAGCTGACACAGAGCACCTCAGAGCAGGGCTTGAACTAACAAACAGCAGCTCCGACAGGTCTGTGACCCTGGGCTTCACTCTGTGCCGCCTCCCTCCACCTGGTCTTCCAAGGGCTTCCACTGCAGCCGGGGCACCAGGCCTCTGTCTCCACCCACCAACCCTCTTCTCCCTGACTCCTGGGTTCCTCTCATTAGGAGAGGGTCTTCTTGAAGTTGTCTCCCACTCATGGGCCAGATAAAATGATTAGAAAACAAGCCAGGGCTGCCGCCCCTTGTCTATGCTGACTCGCGGGACCCTACACCTGTTCCTTGGATCTAGCCGGTGCAGCAAGGCCCATTTTCTGCAACTCTGAGCCCCTGAGGGGCGAGGATTGGCTGACCTGGGCAGCCTGACCCGGCCGGCCAGCCCGTCCCAGGTGTGCCTGGGTTGAGGTCAATATAAACACCCCTCCAGGCAGCAAAAGCCTCTGCAGCTGTGCCTGACGCCATATTCTCTGTCCCGTCAGCAGTCTCGGGGCTGGGCTGGTGGGAGGGAGTAGGACCCACAGCTCTATGGGTGGCCCCGTGTGAGTGGGGCTCTGTTGGACTTTCTGCAGGAGTTGCCGGGCTGCCACCTGCTAAAGAAGAGGATGTGTCACCCATACCTGCTGCTGGAATTTCTCCCCGGGCACAGGTGAGGAAGGAAAAAAGCAGTGGGGGCCAGGACAGGAGGGGTACCTCAGGCAGGGAAATGGAAAGCTTCCAGAAGAGCGCCCGGGGCCAGGACCGTCCTGGCTGGCCTGCAGGCACCAAGTCGGCCTGCGTGCTGTCGCTGGTGTGACTCCAAGCCCCTTCCTCTAGGCTTTAAAGTCTTTGCACACATTCAGGAGTTTTACCTGGGAAGGGTGGGAAAAGTTCAGAAGCAGCTGGCCTCGGGCTCAGTTCACGTTTACTCAGAGACGCCTCCTCACGGTCCCCCAGCTTTGCAATGAGGACGCTACTTGCGGGGGGGGGGGGCTGTTGGCTGCATGGGAGACGATTCCCCACCTCTGACCAACTTCAGAATTGTTTACCACTGGAGCAAGTGCCCTGATAGGGTTTTCCTCTGTATGGCCAGTGGGTTCTGGTTTTTTTTTTCTTTTTTGGTTCAAGGTATGTTTTATTCCTCTTTTTGTATTTATAGATATAAGCATGGAAATAATTCATTCATATAAATACGTCTATGGGAAGGAAAGAACTTTTTTTTCTGTTTTATTTTTTTAATATTATTTATTTTTTTAATTTTTTTTAAAAAATTATTATTTATTTATTTATTCATTGTTTTGGCTGTGTTGGGTCTTCGTTTCTGTGCAAAGCCTTCCTCTAGCTGCGGCAAGCCGGGGCCACTCTTCATTGTGGTGCGCGGGCCTCTCACTATCGTGGCCTCTCCCGTTGCGGAGCACAGGCTCCAGATGCGCAGGCTCAGTAGTTGTGGCTCACGGGCCCAGTTGCTCCACGGCATGTGGGATCTTCCCAGACCAGGGCTCGAACCTGTGTCCCCTGCATTAGCAGGCAGATTCTCAACCACTGCACCACCAGGGAAGCCCTATTGTTTTAAGTTTTTAATTTTATTTTATTCATTTTTTTATACAGCAGGTTCTTATTAGTTATCTATTTTATACATATAAGTGTATATATATCAATCCCAGTCTCACAATTCATCCCACCACCACCACCCTGCCCTTTCCCCCTTTGGTGTCCATACATTTGTTCTCTACATTTGTGTCTCTATTTCTGCCTTGAAAACTGGTTCATCTGTACCATTTTTCTAGGTTCCACATGTATGCGTTAATATACGATATTTGTTTTTCTCTTTCTGACTTACTTCACTCGTATGACAGTCTCTAGATCTATCCACGTCTCTACAAATGACCCAATTTCATTCCTTTCTATGGCTGAGTAATATTCTATTTTATATATGTACCACATCTTTTCCATTCGTCTGTCTATGGGCATTTAGGTTGCTTCCATGACCTGGCTATTGTAAATAGTGCTGCAGTGGACATTGTGGTGAATGTGTCTTTTTGAATTACGGTTTTCTCTGGGTATATGCCCAGTAGTGGGATTGCTGGGTCATATGGTAATTCTATTTTTAGTTTTTTAAGGAACCTCCATACTGTTATCCATAGTGACTGTATCAGTTTACATTCCCACAAAGAGTGCAAGAGGGTTCCCTTTTCTCCACACCCTCTCTAGCATTTGTTGTTCCTAGATTTTCTGATGATGCCTATTCTAACTTGTGTGAGGTGATACCTCATTGTAGTTTTGGTTTATATTTCTCTAATAATTCGTGATGTTGAGCAACTTTTCATGTGCTTCTTGGCCATCTGTATGTCTTCTTGGGACAAATGTCTGTTTACGTCATCTGCCCATTTTTAGATTGGGTTGTTTTTTTTTTTTACTGTTAAGCTGCATGAGCTGTTTATATATATTGGAGATTAATCCTTTGTCCGTTGATTCGTTTGCAAATATTTTCTCCCATTCTGAGGGTTGTCTTTTCATCTTGTTTGTAGTTTCCTTTCCTTTGCAAAAGCTTTTAAGTTTCATTTGCTCCCATTTCTTTATTTTTGTTTTTTATTCCATTACTCTAGGAGGTGGATCAAAAAAGATCTTGCTGTGATTTATGTCAAAGAGTATTCCTCCTATGTTTTCCTCTAAGAGTTTTATAGTGTCAGGTCTTACATTTTGGTCTCTAATCCATTTAGAGTTTATTTTTTTGTGTATGGTGTTAAGGAGTGTTCTAATTTCATTCTTTTACATGTAGCTGTCCATTTCTCCTAGCACCACTTATTGAAGAGACTGTCTTTTCTCCATTGTATATCTTTGCCTCCTTTGTCATAGGTTAGTGGACCATAGGTGTGTAGGTTTATCTCTGGGCTTTCTTTTTTTTTTTTTTTACATCTTTATTGGACTATAATTGCTTTACAATTGTGTGTTAATTTCTGCTGTATAAAAAAGTGAATCAGCTATACGTATACATATAACACCATATCCCCTCCCTCTTGCACCTGCCTCTCACCCCCTTATCCCACCCCTTTAGGTGGTCACAAAGCACTGAGCTGATCTCCCTGTGCTATGGACTGCTTCCCAGTACCTATCGATTTTACATTTGGTAGTGTATATATGTCCATACCACTCTCTCACTTTGTCCCAGCTTACCCTTCCCCCTCCCTGTGTCCTCAAATCCTTTCTGTACGTCTGTGTCCTTAATCCTTTCCTGCCCCTAGGTTCTTCATAAACTTTTTTTTTTGTAGATTCCATATATATGTGTTAGCATACGGTATTTGTTTTTCTCTTTCTGACTTACTTCACTCTGTAGGACAGACTCTAGATCCGTCCACCTCACTACAAATAACTCAGTTTCGTTTCTTTTTATGGCTGAGTAATATTCCATTGTATATATGTGCCACGTCTTCTTTATCCATTTATCTGTCGATGGACACTTAGGTTGCTTCCACGTCCTGGCTATTGTAAATAGAGCTACAATGAACATTGTGCTACATGACTCTTTTTGAATTATGGTTTTCTCAGGGTAAATGTCCACTAGTGGGATTGCTGGGTCATACAGTAGTTCTATTTTTAGTTTTTAAGGAACCCCCATACCGTTCTCCCTAGTGGCTATATCAATTTACGTTCTCACCAGCAGTGCAAGAGGGTTCCCTTTTCTCCAATAAATGCCTCTCCAGCATTTATTGTTTGTAGATTTTTTGATGATGACCATTCTGACTGGTGTGAGGTGATACCTCACTGTAGTTTTGCTTTGCATTTCTCTAATGATTAGTGATGTTCAGCATCCTTTCATGTGTTTGTTGGCAACCTGTATATCTTCTTTGGAAAAATGTCTATTTAGGTCTTCTGCCCATTTTTGGATTGGGTTGTTTGTTTTTGTGATATTGAGCTACATGAGCTGTTTTTTAGAGATTAATCCTTTACCATTTGCTTCATTTCAAAATATTTTCTCCCATTCTGATGTTTATCTTTTCATCTTGCTTATGTTTTCCTTTGCTGTGCAAAAGATTTTAAGTTTCATTAGGTCTCATTTTTTATTTTTTTAATTTATTTATTTTTTATTTATTAATTTTTTGGCTGTGTTGGGTCTTCATTTCTGTGTGAGGGCTTTCTCTAATTGCGGCGAGCGGGGGCCACTCTTCATTGCGGTGCGCAGGCCTCTCACTGTCACGGCCTCTCTTGTTGCGGAGCACAAGCTCCAGATACACAGGCTCAGTAGTTGTGGCTCATGGGCTTAGTTGCTCCGTGGCATGTGGGATCTTCCCAGACCAGGGCTCGAACCCGTGTCCCCTGCATTGGCAGGCAGATTCTCAACCACTGCGCGACCAGGGAAGCCCCCTCTTGTCCATTTATGATTTTATTTGCTGTGCAAAAGATTTTAAGTTTCTTTAGGTCCCATTTTTTTATTTTTGTTTTTATTTCCATTTCTCTAGGAGGTGGGTCAAAAAGGATCTTGCTGTGATTTATGTCATAGAGTGTTCTGCTTATGTTTTCCTCTAAGAGTTTTATAGTGTCTGGTCTTACATTTAGGTCTCTAATCCATTTTGAGCTTATTTTTGTGTATGGTGTTAGGGAGTGTTCTAATTTCATTCTTTTACATGTAGCTGTCCAGTTTTCCCAGCACTACTTACTGAAGACACTGTCTTTTCTCCATTGTATACCCTTGCCTCCTTTGTCGTAGATGAGTTAACCATAGGTACGTGGGTTTATCTCTGTGCTTTATATCCTGTTCTATTGATCTATATTTCTGTTTTTGTTTCAGTACCATATTGTCTTGATTACTGTAGCTTTGTAGTATAGTCTGAAGTCTGGAAGTCTAATTCCTCCAGCTCTTTTTTTCTTCCCTCAAGACTGCTTTGGCTATCCGGGGTCTTTTGTGTCTCCCTACAAATTTTAAGATTTTTTGTTCTAGTTCTGTAGAAAATGCCACCAGTAATTTGATAGGGATTGCATTGAACCTGCACATTGCTTTGGGTAGTATAGTCATTTTCACAGTATTGATTCTTCTAATCCAAGAACATGGTATATGTCTCCATCTGTTTTTATCATCTTTGGTTACTTTCATCACTGTCTTATAGTTTTCTGAGTACAGGTCTTTTACTTCCTTAGGTAGGTTTATTCCTAGGTATTTTATTCTTTTTGTTGCAGTGGTAATGGGATTGTTTCCTTAATTTCTCTTTCTGATCTTTCATTGTTAGTGTATAGCAATGCAAGCGATTTCTGTGCATTAATTTTGTATCCTGCAACTTTACCAAATTCATTGATTAGCTCCAGTAGTTTTCTGGTGGCATCTTTAGGATTCTCTATCTATGGTATCATGTCATCTGCAAACAGTGACAACTTTACTTCTTCTTTTCCAATTTGTATTCCTTTTATTTCTTTTTCTTCTCTGATTGCTGCAGCTAGGACTTCCAAATCTATGTTGAATAGTAGTGGTGAGAGTGGACATCCTCGTCTTGTTCCTGATCTTAGAGGAAATGCTTTCAGTTTTTCACCATTGAGAATGATGTTTGCTGTGGGTTTGTCATATATGGTCTTTATTATGTTGAGGTAGTTTCCCTCTATGCCCACAGTCTGCAGAGTTTTTATCATAAATGGGTGTTGAATTTTCTCAAAATCTTTTCCTGCATCTATTGAGATAATCATATGGTTTTATTCTACAGTTTGTTAATATGGTGTATCTCATTGATTTGTGTATAGTGAAGAATCCTTGTATCCCTGGGATAAACCCCACTTGAACATGGTGTATGATCCTTTTAATGTGTTGTTCGATTCTGTTTGCTAGTATTTTGTTGAGGATTTTTACATCTATATTCATCAGTGATATTGGTCTATAATTTTCTTTCCTTGTAGTATCTTTGTCTGGTTTTGGAATCAGGGTGATGGTGGCCTCATAGAATGAGTTTGCGAGTGTTCCTTCCACCTGCAATTGTTTTGAAGAATTTGAGAAGGTTGGGTGTTAGCTCTTCTCTAAATGTTTGATAGAATTCACCTGTGATGCCATCTGGTTCTGGACTTTTGTTTGTTGGAAGATTTTTAATCACAGTCTTAATTTCATTGCTTGTGATAGGTTTGTTCATATTTTCTATTTCTTCCTGGTTCAGTCTTGGAAGGTTATCCCTTTCTAAGAATTTGTCCATTTCTTCCAGGTTGTCCATTTTATTGGCATAGAGTTGCTTGTAGTAGTCTCTTAGGATGCTTTGTATTCCTGTGGTGTCTGTTGTAACTTCTCCTTTTTCACTTCTAATTTTGTTGATTTGAATCCTCTCCCTCTTTTTCTTGAGTCCAGTTAAAGGTTTATCATTTTTGTTTATCTTCTCAAAGAACCAGATTTTAGTTTTATTGATCTTTGCTATTGTTTTCTTTATTTCTATTTCATTTATTTCTGCTCTGATCTTTTCTTTCCTTCTACTAACTTTGGATTTTGTTCTTCTTTCTCTAGTTCCTCTAGGTGTAAGGTTAGATTGTTTATTTGAGATTTTTCTTGTTTCTTCAGGTAGGCTTGTATTGCTATACACTTCCCTCTTAGAACTGCGTTTGCTGCATCCCATAGGTTTTGGATCATCGTGTTTTTGTTGTCATTTGGCTCTAGGTAGTTTTTGATTTCCTCTTTTATTTCTTCAGTGATCTCTTGGTTATTTAGTAACGTATTGTTTAGCCTCCATGTGTTTGTGTTTTTTACGGTTTTTTCTCTGTAATTGATTTCTAATCTCATAGCATTGTGGTCGGAACAGCTGCTTGATATGATTTCAGTTTTCTTAAATTTACTGAGGCTTTATTTGTGACCCAAGATGTGATCTATCCTGGAGAATGTTCCGTGTGCAGTTGAGAAGAACGTGTAATCTTCTGTTTTTGGATGGAATGTCCCCTAATATCAATTAAATCTATCTGGTCTATTGTGTCATTTAAAGCTTGTGTTTCCTTATTAATTTTCTGTCTGGATGATCTCCACTGGTGTAAGTGAGCTGTTAAAGTCCCCTGCTATAATTGTGTTACTGTCGATTTCCTCTTTTATAGGTGTTACCAGTTGCCTTAGATATTGAGGTGCTCCTATGATGGGTACATATATATGTATAATTGTTATATCTTCTTGGATTGATCCCTTGATCATTATGTAGTGTCTTTGCTTGTCTCTTGTAACATTCTTTATTTTAAAGTCTATCTTATCTGATATGAGTATTGCTACTCCAGCTTTCTTTTTTTTTTAAACATCTTTATTGAAGTATAATTGCTTTACAATGGTGTGTTAATTTCTGCTTTATAACAAAGTGAATCAGTTATACATATACATATGTTCCCATATCTCTTCCCTCTTGCATCTCCCTCCCTTCCACCCTCCCCATCCCACCCCTCTAGGTGGTCACAAAGCACCAAGCTGATCTCCCTGTGCTATGTGGCTGCTTCCCACTAGCTATCTATTTTACATTTGGTAGTGTATATATGTCCATGACACTCTCTCACCCTGTCACATCTCACCCCTCCCCCTCCCCATATCCTCAAGTCCATTCTCTAGTAGGTCTGTGTCTTTATTCCTGTCTTGCCACTAGGTTCTTCATGGCCTTTTTTTCCCCTTAGATTCCATATATATGTGTTAGCATACTGTATTTGTTTTTCTCTTTCTGACTTACTTCACTCTGTATGACAGACTCTAACTCCATCCAACTCATTACAAATACCTACCTCCATTTCATTTCTTTTTATGGCTGAGTAATATTCCATTGTATATATGTGCCACATCTTCTTTATCCATTCATCCGATGATGGACACTTAGGTTGCTTCCATGTCCTGGCTATTGTAAATAGAGCTTCAATGAACATTTTGTTACATGACTCTTTTTGAACTATGGTTTTCTCAGGGTATATGCCCAGTAGTGGGATTGCTGGGTCGTATAGTATTTCTATTTGTAGTTTTAAGGAACCTCCATACTGTTCTCCATAGTGGCTGTATCAATTTACATTCCCACCAGCAGTGCAAGAGTGTTCCCTTTCCTCCACACCCTCTCCAGCATTTATTGTTTCTAGATTTTTTGATGATGGCCATTCTGACGGGTGTGAGATGATACCTCATTGTAGTTTTGATTTGCATTTCTCTAATGATTAATGATGTTGAGCATTCTTTCATGTGTCTGTTGGCAATCTGTATATCTTCTTTGGAGAAATGTCTATTTAGGTCTTCTGCCCATTTTTGGATTGGGTTGTTGGTTTTTTTGTTATTGAGCTGCATGAGCTGCTTGTAAATCTTGGAGATTAATACTTTGTCAGTTGCTTCATTTGCAAATATTTTCTCCCATTCTGAGGTTTGTCTTTTGGTCTTGTTTATGGTTTCCTTTGCTGTGCAAAAGCTTTTAAGTTTCATTAGGTCCCATTTGTTTATTTTTGTTTTTATTTCCATTTCTCTAGGAGCTGGGTCAAAAAGAATCTTGCTGTGATTTATGTCATAGAGTGTTCTGCCTATGTTTTCCTCTAAGAGTTTTATAGTGTCTGGCCTTACACTTAGGTCTTTAATCCATTTTGAGTTTATTTTTGTGTATGGTGTCAGGGAGTGTTCTAATTTCATACTTTTACATGTACCTGTCCGATTTTCCCAGCACCACTTATTGAAGAGGCTGTCTTTTCTCCACTGTATATGCTTGCCTCCTTTATCAAAGATAAGGTGACCATATGTGTGTGGGTTTATCTCTGGGCTTTCTATCCTGTTCCGTTGATCTATATTTTTGTTTTTGTGCCAGTACAAAACTGTCTTGATTACTGTAGCTTTGTAATATAATCTGAAGTCAGTGAGCCTGATTCCTCCAGCTCCATTTCTCGTTCTCAAGATTGCTTTGGCTATTCGGGGTCTTTTGTGTTTCCATACAAATTGTGAAATTTTTTGTTCTAGTTCTGTGAAAAATGCCAGTGGTAGTTTGATAGGGATTGCATTGAATCTGTAGATTGCTTTGGGTAGGAGAGTAATTCTCACAATGTTGATTCTTCCAATCCAAGAACACGGTATATCTCTCCATCTATTTGTATCATCTTTAATTTCTTTTATCAGTGTCCTATAATTTTCTGCATACAGGTCTTTTGTCTCCTTAGGTAGGTTTATTCTTAGATATTTTATTCTTTTTGTTGCAATGGTAAACGGGAGTGTTTTCTTAATTTCACTTTCAGATTTTTCGTCATTAGTGTATAGAAATGCAAGAGATTTCTGTGCATTAATTTTGTATCCTGCTACTTTACCAAATTCATTGATTAGCTCTAGTAGTTTTCTGGTAGCATCTTTAGGATTCTCTGTGTATAGTATCATGTCATCTGCAAACAGTGACAGCTTTACTTCTTCTTTTCCGATTTGGATTCCTTTTATTTCTTTTTCTTCTCTGATTGCTGTGGCTAAAACTTCCAAAACTATGTTGAATAATAGTGGTGAGAGTGGGCAACCTTGTCTTGTTCCTGATCTTAGTGGAAATGGTTTCAGTTTTTCACCATTGAGGACAATGTTGGCTGTGGGTTTGTTATATATGGCCTTTATTATGTTGAGGAAAGTTCCCGCCATGCCTACTTTCTGCAGGGCTTTTATCATAAATGGGTGTTGAATTTTGTCGAAAGCTTTCTCTGCATCTATTGAGATGATCATATGGTTTTTCTCCTTCAATTTGTTAATATGGAGTATCACGTTGATTGATTTGCATATATTGAAGAATCCTTGCATCCCTGGGATAAACCCCACTTGATCATGGTGTATGATCCTTTTAATGTGCTGTTGGATTCTGTTTGCTAGTATCTTGTTGAGGACTTTTGCATCTATGTTCATCAGTGATATTGGCCTGTAGTTTTCTTTCTTTGTGACATCTTTGTCTGGTTTTGGTATCAGGGTGATGATGGCCTCGTAGAATGAGTTTGGGAGTGTTCCTCCCTCTGCAATATTTTGGAAGAGTTTGAGAAGGATAGGTGTTAGCTCTTCCCTAAATGTTTGATAGAATTCACCTGTGAAGCCATCTGGCTCTGGGCTTTTGTTTGTTGGAAGGTTTTTAATCACAGTTTCAATTTCAGTGCTTGTGATTGGTCTGTTCATATTTTCTATTTCTTCCTGCTTCAGTCTCCGCAGGTTGTGCATTTCTAAGAATCTGTCCATTTCTTCCAGGTTGTCCATTTTATTGGCATAGCATTGCTTGTAGTAATCTCTCATGATCTTTTGTATTTCTGCAGTGTCAGTGGTTACTTCTCCTTTTTCATTTCTAATTCTATTGATTTGAGTCTTCTCCCTTTTTCTCTTGATGAGTCTGGCTAATGGTTTATCAATTTTGTTTATCTTCTCAAAGAACCAGCTTTTAGTTTCATTGATTTTTGCTATTGTTTCCTTCATTTCTTTTTCATTTATTTCTGATCTGATCTTTATGATTTCTTTCCTTCTGCTAGCTTTGGGGTTTTTTGTTCTTATTTCTCTAATTGCTTCAGTTGCAAGGTTAGGTTGTTTATTCAAGATGTTTCTTGTTTCTTGAGGTAGGCTTGTATTGCTATAAACTTCCCTCTTAGCACTGCTTTTGCTGCATCCCATAGGTTTTGGGTCGTCATGTCTCCATTGTCATTTGTTTCTCAGTATTTTTTGATTTCCCCTTTGATTTCTTCAGTAATCACTTCGTTATTAAGTAGTGTATTGTGTAGCCTCCATGTGTTTGTATTTCTTACAGATCTTTTCCTGTAATTGATATCTAGTCTAATAGCGTTGTGGTCAGAAAAGATACTTGATACGATTTCAATTTTCTTAAATTTACCAAGGTTTGATTTGTGACCCAAGATATGGTCTATCCTGGAGAATGTTCCATGAGCACTTGAGAAAAATGTGTATTCTGTTGTTTTTGGGTGGAATGTCCTATAAATATCAATTAAGTCCATCTTATTTAATGTATCATTTAAAGCTTGTGTGTCCTTATTTATTTTCATTTTGGATGATCTGTCCATTGGTGAAAGTGGGGTGTTAAAGTCCCCTACTATGATTGTGTTGCTGTCGATTTCCCCTTTTATGGCTGTTAGTATTTGCCTTATGTATTGAGGTGCTCCTATGTTGGGTGCATAGATATTTACAATTGTTATACCTTACTCTTGGATCGATCCCTTGATCATTATATAGTGTCCTTCTTTGTCTCTTGTAATAGTCTTTATTTTAAAGTCTATTTTGTCTGATATGAGAATTGCTACTCTAGCTTTCTTTTGATTTCCACTTGCATGGAATATCTTTTTCCATCCCCTGACTTTCAGTCTGTATGTGTCTCTAGGTCTGAAGTGGGTCTCTTGTAGACAGCATATATATGGGTCTTGTTTTTGTATCCATTCAGCCAGTCTGTGTCTTTTGGTGGGAGCATTTAATCCATTTACATTTAAGGTAATTATCGATATGTATGTTCCTATTCCCATTTTCTTAAATGTTCTGGGTTTGTTATTGTAGGTGTTTTCCTTCTCTTGTGTTTCTTGCCTAGAGAAGTTCCTTTAGCATTTGTTGTAAAGCTGGTTTCGTGGTGCTGAACTCTCTCAGCTTTTGCTTGTCTGTAAAGGTTTTAATTTCTCCATCAAGTCTGAATGAGATCCTTGCTGGGTAGATTAATCTTGGTTGTAGGTTTTTCTCCTTCATCACTTTAAGTATATACTGCCACTCCTGCAGAGTTTCTGCTGAAAGATCAGCTGTTAACCTTATGGGGATTCCCTTGTGTGTTATTTGTTGTTTTTCCCTTGCTGCTTTTAATATGGTTTCTTTATATTTAATTTTTGACAGTTTGATTAATATGTGTCTTGGCGTGTTTCTCCTTGAATTTATCCTGTATGGGACTCTCTGTGCTTCCAGGACTTGATTCTCTATTTCCTTTCCCATATTAGGGAAGTTTTCAACTATAATCTCTTCAAATATTTTCTCAGTCCCTTTCTTTTTCTCTTCTTCTTCTGGGACCCCTATAATTTAATGTTGGTGCGTGTAATGTTGTCCCAGAGGTCTCTGAGACTGTCCTCAGTTCTTTTCATTCTTTTTTCTTTATCCTGCTCTGCAGTAGTTATTTCCACCATTTTATCTTCCAGGTCACTTATCCGTTCTTCTGCCTCAGTTATTCTGCTATTGATCCCATCTAGAGTATTTTTAATTTCATTTATTGTGTTTTTCATCGTTGCTTGGTTCCTCTTTAGTTCTTCTACGTCCTTGTTAAATGTTTCTTGCATTTTGTCTATTCTATTTCCAAGATTTTGGACATCCTTACTATCATTATTCTGAATTCTTTTTCAGGTAGACTACCTATTTCCTCTTCATTTGTTAGGTCTGGTGTGTTTGACCCTGCTCCTTCATCTGCTGTGTGTTTTTCTGTCGTCTCATTTTGCTTATCTTACTGTGTTTGGGGTCTCCTTTTCACAGGCTGCAGGTTCGTAGTTCCCGTTGTTTTTGGTATCTGTCCCCAGTGGCTAAGGTTGGTTCAGTGGGTTGTGTAGGCTTCCTGGTGGAGGGAACTAGTGCCTGTGTTCTGGTGGATGAGGCTGGATCTTGTCTTTCTGGTGGGCACGTCCACGTCTGGTGGTGTATTTTGGGGTGTCTGTGGCCTTATTATGATTTTAGGCAGCCTCTCTGCTAATGGATGGGACTGTGTTCCTGTCTTGCTAGTTGTTTGGCATAGGGTGTCCAGCAATGTAGCTTGCTGGTTGTTGAGTGAAGCTGGGTCTTGATGTTGAGATGGAGATCTCTGAGAGATTTTTGCCGTTTGGTATTACGTGGAGCTGGGAGGTCTCTTGTGGACCAGTGTCCTGAAGTTGGCTCTCCCACCTCAGAGGCACAGCCCTGATGCCTGGCTGGAGCACCAAGAGCCTTTCATCCACACGGCTCAGAGTAAAAGGGAGAAAAAATAGAAAGAAAGAAAGAAAGAAAGAAAGAAAGAAAGAACGAAAGAAAGAAAGAAAGAAAGAAAGAAAGAAAGAAAGAAAGAAAGAAGGAAGGAAGGAAAGAAGGAAAGAAAGAAAGAAAGAAGGAAAGAAAGAAAGAAAGAGGATAAAATATAGTGAAGTAAAATAAAGCTATTATAAAGCAAAGCTATACAGACAAAATCTCACCCAGAAGCATATACATATACACTCACAAAAAAAGGAAAAGGGGAAAAATTAATATATCCTGTTCCCAAAGTCCACCTCCTGAATTTGGGATGATTCGTTGTTTATTCATGTATTCAACAGATGCAGGCACATCAAGTTGTTTGTGGAGTTTTAATCCACTGCTTCTGAGGCTGCTGGGAGAGATTTCCCTTTCTCTTCTTTGTTCGCACAGCTCCTGGTGTTCAGCTTTGGATTTGGACCCGCCTTTGCGTGTAGGTCGCCTGAGGGCGTCTGTTCCCCGCCCAGACAGAACGGGGTTAAAGGAGCAGCTGCTTCGGGGGCTCTGGCTCACTCAGGCCGGGGGAAGGGAGGGATACAGATGCAGGGTGAGCCTGCGGCGGCAGAGGCCGGTGTGACATTGCACCAGCCTGAGGCGCGCCATGCGTTCTCCCGGGGAAGTTGTTCCGGGATCACGGGAGCCTAGCCGTGGCGGGCTGCACCGTCTCCCGGGACGGGTGGTGTGGATAATAACCTGTGCTTGCACAGGCTTCTTGGTGGCTGCAGTAGCAGCCTTAGCATCTCATGCCCGTCTCTGGGGTCCGCGCTGATAGCCGTGGCTCATGCCCGTCTCTGGAGCTCCTTTAAGTTGCGCTCTGAATCCCCTCACCTCGCGCACCAGGAAACAAAGAGGGAAGAAAAAGTCTCTTGCCTCTTCGGCAGCTGCAGACTTTTTCCCTGACTCCCTCCTGGCTAGCTGTGGCGCACTAACCCCCTTCAGGCTGTGTTCACGCTGCCAACCCCAGTCCTCTCCCTGCGATCCAACCGAAGCCCGAGCCTCAGCTTCCAGCCCCACCCGCCCCCGGCGGGTGAGCAGACAAGCCTCTCGGGCTGGTGAGTGCTGGTCGGCACCAATCTTCTGTGCGGGAGTCTCTCCGCTTTGCCCTCCGCACCCCTGTGGCTGCACTCTCCTCCATGCCTCCGAAGCTTCCCCCCTCCGCCACCCGCAGTCTCTGCCTGGGAAGGGACTTCCTAGTGCGTGGAAACCTTTCCTCCTTCATGGCTCCCTCCCACTGGTGCAGACCCCATCCCTATTCTTTTGTCTCTGTTATTCCTTTTTTCTTTTGTCTTACCCAAGTACGTGGGGAGTTTCTTGCCTTTTGTGAGGTCTGACGTTTTCTGCCAGCGTTCAGTGGGTGTTCTGTAGGAGCAGTTCCACGTGTAGATGTATTTCTAATGTATCTGTGGGAAGGAAGGTGATCTCCGCATCTTACTCTTCTGCCATCTTCTTCTCCAGCTTTCTTTTGATTTTCATTTGCATAGAATATATTTTTCCATCGCCTCGCTTTCAGTCTGTATGTGTCCCTAGGTCTGAAATGGGTCTCTTGTAGACTGCATATATATGGGTCTTATTTTTGTATCCATTCAGCGAGCCTGTGTCTTTTGGTTGTAGCATTTAGTCCATTCACATTTAAGGTAATTATCGATATGTATGTTCCTATTACTATTTTCTTAATTGTTATGGGTTTGTCTTGGTGGGTCCTTTTCTTCTCTTGTGTTTCCCACTGAGAGAAGTTCCTTTAGCATTTGTTGTAGAGCTGGTTTCGTGGTGCTGAATTCTCTTAGCTTTTGCTTGTCTGTAAAGCTTTTGATTTCTCTATCGAATCTGAATGAGATCCTTGCTGGGTGCAGTACTCTTGGTTGTAGGTTCTTCCTTTTCATCACTTTAAGTTTATCATGCCACTCTCTTCTGGTTTGTATATTTTCTGCTGAGAAATCAGCTGTTAACCTTATGGGAGTTCCCTTGTATGTTATTTGTCATTTTTCCCTTGTTGTTTTCAATATTTTTTCTTTGTCTTTAATTTTTGTCAGTTTGATTACTATGTGTCTCGGCATTTTTCTCCTTTGGTTTATCCTGCCTGGGACTCTCTGCACTTCCTGGACTTGGGTGGCTATTTCTTTCCCATGCTAGGGAAGTTTTCAACTATAATCTCTTCAAATACATTCTCGGGTCCTTCCTCTCTCTCTTCTCCTTCTGGGACCCCTATAATGCGAATGTTGTTGCATTTAATGTTGTCCCAGAGGACTCTTAGGGTGTCTTCATTTATTGTCATTCTTTTTCTTTATTCTGTTCCATGGCAGTGATTTCCACCTTTCTGTCTTCCAGGTCACTTATCCATTCTTCTGCCACAGTTATTCTGCTACTGATTCCTTCTAGTGTATTTTTCATTTCAGTTATTATATTGTTCATCTCTGTTTGTTTGTTCTTTAATTCTTCTAGGTGTTTGTTCCTTAATTCTTCTAGGTCTTTGTTAAGCATTTCTTGCATCTTCTCGATCTTTGTCTCCATTCTTTTTCCAAGGTCTTGGATCGTCTTCACTATCATTATTCTGAATTCTTTTTCTGGAAGGTTCCTTATCTCCACCTCATTTCGTTTTTTTTCTGGGGTTTTATCTTTTTCCTTGATCTGTTATAAAGTCCTCTGCTTTTTCATTTTATCTATCTTTCTGTGAATGTGGTTTTCCTTCCACAGACTGCAGAATTGTAGTTCTTTTTGCTTCTGCTGTCTGCTCTCTGGTGGATGAGTGTATCTTAGAGGCTTGTGCAAGCTTCTTGATGGGAGGGACTGGTGGTGGGTAGAGCTGGGTGTTGCTCTGGTGGGCAGAGCTTTAAGCCACTTGTCTGTGGATTAAATAAAGCTTTAATAAAAAGTTTAATCCACTTGTCTGCTGATGCATGGGGCTGGGTTCCCTCCCTGTTGGTTGTTTGGCCTGAGGCGACCCAGCACTGGGCCTACCTTGCTCTTGGTGGGGCTAATGGCGGACTCTGGGAGGGCTCACGCCGTATTTCCCAGAACTTCTGCTGCCAGTGTCGTTGTCCTCATGGTAAGCCACAGCCACAGCCACACCCTGCCTCTGCAGGAGACCCTCTAAAACTAGCAGGTAGGTCTGGTCATTCTCCTATGGGGTAACTGCTCCTTCCCCTGGGTGCTGTTGTGCACACTACTTTGTGTGTGCCCTCCAAGAGTGGAGTCTCTGTTGAGACTCTGAGTCTCTGAGTGGAGTTGAGACTCTGAGTGGAGTCGCACACAGTCTGGGTCCTGTGAAGCTTCGATGCTTTGTGGTTGTAGAAATCCTACAGGAGATGGTCCACAGCAGGTGAAGCTAATGCTGTCAGTAGAGGTGGTGAAGCCAAAGATCTGCAGTTCCGACTAGAGGTGCCGATGTACATACAGGACAATATCATCTCGTGTGAATCTTGTTCAGGCACGTTTAAAATGAATGCAGTCATGTTAATGCCTAACATATTCTATCTTGTGCCTCTCCTCAGGGACCCCCTCCTCAGTTCCTGAGGCTCCTGTAAGCCATGAACAGGGGAATGGAGAGTTGGCTCTGTCCAGTCTGAGCCCTGAGTTACCCTGTGTGTATCTTAGGATACTTTGTATTTCTGTGGTGTCTGTTGTAAAATCATCTCTTTCATTTCAGATTTATTTGGGTCCTCTCTTTTTAAAAAAACATACTATTGTTGTCTTTTATTCTTTACAGAAGTTTAATAAGTGTTTGAGCTACTATCCTTACTCTATGTATAGTTTTTTCAGTGAGATTTTTACTTTTGTTTGTTTTCTTGTTACTATCAATAATTAGTAGACTTCTTTTAAGCTACCTTCAACATTAATTATAAAGCTGCATTATTAGTGATGACAGAGCCTTAATGGAAGTCATGCTCTGGTTGTAAATTAGAATGCAATATGCCAGCAAAAAGCCCCTTAAGTTTATGTCTCATTACTTCTTGTTCTTTTTTTAATTTAATTTTTATTTTTTATCACAGCAAATTTGATTAAAATGTTTTGTTTCTTCTAGGTGTGCAAGATGTGGTTCTTTTAAACATATACATATATCTATTCTTCTTTGGATCCTTTTCCCATGTAGGTTATGACACAATGTTGAGTAATTTTCTCTTGGTATTCTGTAGGTCTTTGGTGATTATATATTTCACATGTGTTTCTATATCTGTGTTAACCCCAATGTCCTAATATATCCAATCCTCACATCTTTCCATTTGGTGAACCATAAGTTTGTTTAATGAATCTGTGATTGCATTTCTCTGTGGAAATATCGTCATTGGTATCAATTTTTAGCCAATACCTATAAGTGATGTTATAGGATATGTGTCTTTTGCTTTCTGACTTAGTACAATTTGCCTGATTACCTCAAGAATCATACATGGTGCTGCAAATGGCATTGTTTCATTTTTTTCCCTGGCTAATATTCCATCTGTACATGTACCAGTTCCTCTTTGTCCACTCACCTCTTGATGGGCTTTTTGGTTGTCTCCATGACTTGGCTATTGTAATACTGCTGCAATGCACATTTGCTTGCCTGTGCCTTTCCAGTTCTATCTTCTTATGTTATAGGCTAAGGAGTGGGCCTGCTGTATCATATGGTAGCTCAGTGTTTACCTTTTAAAGACACCACAATTCAGTTCTCATTAGTGGCTCTTTCCAGGTTAAGCCCCACTTAAAGTTGAGGGTATGCATTTCTCCATAACACCTTCAGCATTTATTGTTTGTAATTGTCTTGCTGATGGTTATTCTGACTGGTGTGGGCTGATACCTCTTTGTGGTTGAATTTGCATGTGTCTCATACTCCGTTGAAATTGAGCTTTAAGGCATGTCCTTTTTATTTTTCAAACTGTGATTACAGCTTAGTTCTTCAAAGTGTTTTCTTAAAGTATGTGTCACATTTTGAAATGTTTTGGCCATTACCTCACTCAAGACATTTTGAGGGCAGGTTTCATTTACAGCCCTGCAGTACGTGTTCATATGAGGTGACCATTAGCACAGGCTTTAAAGCTGCTTTTGCAGGTAACGGCCAGAGGGCGGCAGCCATTCTACGTTCCCCACTCTGGTAACTAGGGAAACAGACCTTCTGGCCAGTGGTGTTTCTCGGTTATAAATTAGAGTGGAATGTGCCCGGATAAACCCACAAATGTTGATGTCTCCTTACTTTTGTTTGTTTTTAAAATTTAATTTATATTTTTTATTGAAGTAATATTCCATTGTGTACATGGACCACTTCTTCTTGGTGCATTCCTCTGTTGATGGACATTTTCATTGCTTCCAAGTGTTGGCTATGGTAAATACTGCTGGAGTGCAGGATTGCCAACCTGTGACTTTTTGATTCTCATTTTCTCAGTTGATAGGCCCAGCAGTGGGTATGACTGATTGACTGGTAACTCAATGTTTACCTTTTCAAGGCACCTCCATTGTGCTTTCATTAGTGGCTCTTACCACGTCCCCCTTAGAACCGAGGGTATGCATTTCTCCACAGTCTCTTCAGCATTTATTGTTTGCAGCATTTTTGCTGATGGCCATTTTGACTGGTGTGAGTGCATATGATTTTGTAATTTGAGTTTACATGTCTTTAAAAATTCCTAAAATTCATTATTTTTCCACGCTTTCTACTTTTCTGTTAAGAGAAAAAGAAAAAAGTGTGAGTACAATATACCTCTTGAAATTGTCTTTTTGGAAGGTTGCCCTCTTTTGAATTTTTTGGTCGATTTTCGACCCCAGGATTGTTTTGGAGGGCAGGCGTCATTTACAGAACTGAAAGTTTTGTGAATATTTAGTGACCTTTAGCAATGGGTTTAAAGCTGCTGTTGTGGGAAAATGCCACAAGGATGCAGCATTTCTCCATTCCCAAATCTGGGTACTAGGGCAGCAGAGCCTTTCTGGAAGTCGTGTTCCTAGGTTGTAAATTAGAATGGAATGTGCCAGGAGAAACCCCCATAAGTTTATGTCTCATTACTTCTTCTTGGTTTTTAAAATTTTTTTTTAATCGGGGTAAAGATTAGAATATTGTTTGTCCTAGGTATACACAGTCTGGTTCATTTGTTCATTATATATGTCTATTCATGTACAGATCCTCTTCCCATGTAAAATATTATGAAGTGTTCCATACACCTCCCTTGCTATAAGGTCTGTCTTTTTGATATATATATATAATATGTATTTGTATCCGTATAGTAACACTACTCTTAATTTATCCATTCCCCCCACCTTTCCTTTTAGATGACCATAGTTTGTTTTCTAAGTCTGTGAGTGTCTTTCTCTTTGGAAATATGTTCATTTGTGTCAGTTATTAGATGACGCCTATAAGTGATATCATAGGATATATGTCTTTTGCTTTCCGACTTACCTCATGTTTTGTGATTATCTCCAGGCTCATCTGTAGTGCCTCAAAGAACAGTGTTTCATTGTTTTCCATGGCTAATATTCCATCGTGTACACGGACCACTTCTTCTTTATCCATTCACCTGTTGATGGACATTTTGGTTGCTTCACTGTCTTGGCTATAGTGAATAAGGCTGCAGTGCAGCTTTTGCAAACTGTGACTTCTCGATTCTGGTCTTCTCAGGTGAGAGGCCCAGTGGTGCACCTGCTGGATTGAATGGTACCTCAATTTTCACTTTTAAACACAGCTCCTTTCTGTTCTCATTATTTGCTGTTACCACTTTACATCTCACCAGCAGGTAGAGGGTACACAGTTGTCTAAAACCCCTTCAGCATTTATTGTTTGTAGACGTTTTGCTGATGGTCAGTCAACTGGTGAGAGTTGAAACCTTTTTGTCGATTAGATTGCATGAGTCCAATACTTCCTGAGGTTGAGCTTTTATCCATTTTCCTTTTCTTTAAAGAGAGTGAGTAGAACTTACCTCCTCATACTATCTTCTTGAAAAATTTGCCTGTTTTGAATTTTTTTGTCCATTCCCTACCTCAGCACAATTTTTCAGGGCAGGTGTCCTTTACAGCCCCGTGTCCTTGTGAATGTTAAGTGACCATTAGCTGTGGGTTTAAAGCCGCTCTTGCGGGAAATGGCCGCAAGGCAGCAGCATTTTTCCTTTACCAAGTCTGGTTACTAGGGCAACAGAGCCTTAATGGAAGTGGTGTTGTAGTCGTAAATTAGAATGGAATGTGCCAGGAAAAAGCCCTTTAAGTTTATGTCTCATTACTTCTTGTTCGTATTTTTAACTTAATTTTTTTTTTATCACAGCAAATTTGATTACAATGTTTTGTTTGTTCTAGGTGTGCAAGATGTGGTTCTTTCATACATATACATATATCTATTCTTCTTCGGATCCTTTTCCCATGTAGGTTATGACACAATGTTGAGTAGTCTTCTCTTGGTATTCCGTAGGTCTTTGGTGACTATATATTTCATATGTGTTTGTATATCTCTCTTAACCCCAATATCATAATGTATCCAATCCTCACACCTTTCCATTTGGTGAACCATAAGTTTGTTTAATGAATCTGTGATTGTCTTTCTCTGTGGAAATATCTTTGTTGTTATCAATTTTTAGGTAACACCTATAAGTGATATGATAGGATATGTGTCTTTCATTTTCTCACTTACTACAAGTTGTGTGATTACTTCTAGACTCATCTATGGTTCTGCAAGTGGCATTGTTTCATTTTTTCTCTAGCTAATATTCCAACGGTACATGTAGCAGTTCTTCTTTGTCCACCCATCTGTCGGTGGACTTTTTTTTACTTCCCTATCTTGGCTATTGTAATACTTTGCAATGCAGATTTTCCTGCCTGTCTCTTTCCAATTCTGTCTTCTTAAGTTATAGGTCCAGGAATGGACCTGCTGCATAATATGGTAGCTCAATGTTTACCTTTTAAAGGTCCCTCCATTCTATTCTTATTAGTGGCTCTTTCCAGGTTACGTCCCTCTTAAAGTTGCGGGTATGCATTTCTCCACAACTCCTTCAGCATTTATTGTTTATAGTTGTCTTGCTGATGGTTATTCTGACTGGTGTGGGCTGATGCCCCTTTGTGGTTTAATTTGCATGTGTCTCATACTCCGTTGAAATTGAGCTTTAAGGCATGTCCTTTTTATTTTTCAAACTGTGATTACAGCTTAGTTCTTCAAAGTGTTTTCTTAAATTATGTGTCACATTTTGAAATGTTTTGGCCATTACCTCCCTCAAGATATTTTGAGGGCAGGTTTCATTTACAGCCCTGCAGTACTTGTTCATATGAAGTGACCATTAACACAGGCTTTAAAGCTGCTTTTGCAGGTAACGGCCAGAGTGAGGCATCCTTTCTACGTTCCCCACTCTGGTAACTAGGGAAACAGACCTCCCGGCCAGTGGTGTTCCTCGGTTATAAATTAGAGTGGAATGTGCCCACATAAATTCACAAAATCTGATGTCTCCTTAGTTTTGTTTGTTTTTTAAATTTAATTTATATTTTTTATTAGAGTAATATTCCATTGTGTATAGATATATCCATTAAACCAAGCTTGTTAACTGTGCTGTGTAAATCTGATATATCCTATCTAATTTTTCTCTTTGTGCTTGATTTACCAATTAAAATTTTCCAGCTATTATGCTGAATGATGTAGTTCTGTGGTCTTTGTAATTTTGTCCACTTTGTTTCATGTATTTTGAAATGATGTGTAAATATAGTTTAGAATTTCATAATTAAGTCATAACCAACTTTATCTCCAACACTGCTTTTACGGTTCTAGGTTGTAAGCCTTTCCTCCTGTTCTACAAGTTTATTTTCTATTTTTATTGTCATCAGAGAAGTTGCTTTATTATTTCCACTTTTGAAATTATTTTCCTTTGTGATTTCATATATACTTTTATGAAAAGTCTTTATGCAGTGGAAAACTGCCTTCAACCTATAGAACTGGATATAAATCAATGATATCTGTCTTGTTAATTATAGCATTTACATCTCCCATAGATTTATCCTTTGTCCACTTGAGCTGTCATGCGTTGGGAAACATGAATTAAAGTCTCCTTATATAATGCATTTCTTATTATTTCATGTAATTCTCAAAGCTTTTTCTCAATGAATTTGAATATTATGCAGTTTGGTGCATAGGTATTCATAACTATCAGATGTTCACTAAGGATTGCATTCTTGAACACTACAACATGACTTTCTTTTCCTCCCTTCATTGTAATGTGTTGAACCTTCCCCAATGTTAAAATTGTGACTTCTGTCATCTTTTTCTTTTATTATTAGCCTGATATGCCTTTCTCTATTCTTTTATTTTCAACATTGCTGAGCAAATTTACTTAAATACAGCATACATTCAGGTTTTGAGTTTTTTTTAATCTGAGTGATTTTAGACTATATCTGCTGATAGGACAGAGAGATATGGTCTTGTGTGGTTATTGTGTTTTATGTTAGCATTGTTTTTATTGCTTTTTTCAATGTTTCACTAAAGGACCTCTGATTTCCATACTTTGATAACTGTCAATTCTGATAATTTAGAAAGTTTGAATATTTATAATCTAATCTAATCTAATCATACTTAGAATCCTTAAAGCAGAACCTAAAACAAATACTTATACATTACTCCTTTTGGGGGAGCAGGCAATGTCAAAAAGGAAGAGTGAGAAACAAAGAAAATGAGACAAGAAATGAAGGACTGTCAATATGAGAAAGTATTATCAAGTTAGCTGCTGCTTGGTTTCAAACCAGTTGATTGCTCAACCCTAAGGGGTAGGATAAATGGGATAACATTCACATTTTACAAATGAGGACCGTGAGACTTACAAAGATTGAATAACTTGCCCAGAGTCACACAACTATCACATGGCAGCGGGGAGATTTAAGCCAACTCTTTCCACTAACTGTATTATCTCTTGACTCTGTCACTAGTTCTCTTCTTCCTGTTTAAGTGCCTACTATATGTGTCTGGCAAGAAGCTAGGAAACCAGAGATAAACATCTCTATGCTAATTGAGATCAAAGTTTAATGAGCACTGTAGGACACTGCTGTCATTAATTCTAACCCCTACCATTTTTTCTACTTATTTATTCATTTTTTACAACAGTTGTCTGTAGTGTTCTTGGTGCTCTATGGACAATTCTGTCCTTCTATCTATATCATCTTAGTGACACTTTCTTAGTGAAATAATACATTACTTTACCTTGTGATTGTAATTGGTGGATTTCATAATTGTTCATTCACCTCCTAAAATATTCCTTAAAGGAGTCTTCAGAATTGCTTCCTTTTTTCCTTTTTGCTTTTCCAATTCCAAGTACTTTCAAATGCTCCAAGGTGGAAACACTCTGATCTCTGGAGAATCAGTCTGAAGAATGTCCTTTCCCTTAAATATGAGCTTGCTTTATAAAGACCATGGGTTTTTAAAGAAAAAAAAATGAGAGAGCAGCCAAGATGGAGGAGTAAAAAGACTCTAAGTTCACCTCCTCTTATGAGCATACAAAAATCACAACTATCTGCAGAACAATCATTGATGAAAAAGACTGGAACCTATCAGAAAAGATATTCTACAACTAAAGACATAAAGAAGTAACCACAAGATGGGTAGGAGAGGCAGTCTTGCAATATAATCAAATCCCGTACCCCCCAGGTGGGTGACCCACAAACTGGAGAATAATTATACTGGAGAGTTTCTCCCACAGGAGTGAGAGTTTTGAGCCCCACATCAGGCTCCCCAGCCTAGGGGTCCAGCACTGGGAAGACTGAGCATTTGGCTTAGAAGGCCAGCAGGGCTTAATTTCAAGAGCCCCACAGGACTGGGAGAAATAGAGACTTCACTCCTAAAGGACACACACAAAATCTCACACACACCGGGACCCAGGGCAAAAGCAGTAATTTGAGAGGAGCCTGGGCCAGACCTCCCTGCTGGTTTTGGAGAGTCTCCTGGAGAGGTGGGGGTGGCTGCAGCTCACGCTGGGGACACAGACACTGGTGGTGGACATATTAAGGAATATTCAGCCTGGTGAACACTGCTGCTGTTGGTGGCTAACATCTTGGGTCATTAGCACCAACACCTAGACCCACCCAACAGCCTATAGATTTCAGTGCTGAGATGCCTCAGGCAAAACAACAAACTAGGTGGGGACACAGACCCACCTATCAGCAAACAGGCTGCCTAAAGAATAAAGAGCCCACAGTCTCCTCTGGGCTCACCCCTAGACACTGCCCAGCCCACCAGAGGGCCAAGACACAGCTCCACCCAACAGTGGACAGGCACCAGCCCCTCCCACCAGGAAGCCTGCATAAGCCTCTAGACCAGCTTCACCCAAAGGGAGCAGGCACCAGAAGCAAGAAAACTACAATCTTGCAATGCAGGTGAGAACCTACCCTGGAACCAGCTGGGACTTGGCCCTGCCCACTAACAGGCCAACAAAACCTTCAGGACACCCCAGATGCCATACCCAACTGTGTCAAGAACTGACTCCTCCACCCCCTCAATGATCTGAAACAAGCTCTGGGATCCCTGGGCC
>NW_028121839.1:0-36000 GCF_965194805.1 Balaenoptera borealis | reverse complement strand
CTGTGATGACTAGTGTCATGGAACATTGTGATGACAGGGATCATGGAGTATTGTGATGAGAGGGGCCTTGGAGCATTATGATGATAGGCGTCATGGGGCATTGTGATGAGAGCGGTCTTGGAGCATTGTGATAAAAGGGATCATGGAGCAATGTGATTACAGGGGCCATGGAGCATTGTGAATGCATAGGCCATGGAGCAATGAAATGACAGGCGTCAAGGAGCATTGTGATGTAAGTTGTCATGGAGCATTGTGATGACAAGTGTCCATGAACATTGTGATGACATGGTTCATGGAACATTGCGATGACAAGTGCCATGGCGAATTGTGATGACAGGTGTCATGGGGCATTGTGATGACAGTGGTCATGTAGAATTGTAATGAAAGGTATCATGGAGGACTCTGACGACAGGGGCCGTGGAGCACTGTGATGACAGTGGTCATCTAGAATTGTGATGAAATATATCAGGGAGCATTGTGATGACAGGGGTCATGGATCACCGCAATTATAGGGGCCAGGGAGCATTGTGAATACAAAGATCATGGAGCATTGAGATGACAGGTGTCATGGATCATTGTGATGACAAGGGTCCTGGAACCTTGTGATGACACGGTTCATGGAGCATTGTGATGACAAGGTTCTTCAAGCATTGTGATGACACGGGCATGGAGCATTATGATGACAAGAGTTCTGGAGCATTGTGATGAAAAGGGTATGGAGCACTGTGATTACAGGAGACCAGGAGCATTGTGATTACATGGGCAGTGAATATTGTGATGACAGGGGTTCATGGAGCACTGTGATGACAAGTGTCATGGAACATTGTGATGACAGGGTTCATGGAGCATTGTGATGAGAGGGGCCTTGGAGCATTATGATGATACGCGTCATGGGGCCTTGTGATGACAGCGGTCTTGGAGCATTGTGATGAAAGGGATCATGGTGCAATGTGATTACAGGGGCCATGGAGCATTTTGAATGCATAGGCCATTGAGCAGTGTGATGACAGGGGTCATGGAGCATTGTGATGAATGTGGTCATAGTTCATTGTGATGATAAGTGTCCAGGAACATTGTGATGACATGGATCATGGAGCATTGTGATGATAAGGGCCATGGCGAATTGTGATGACAGGTGTCATGGGGCCTTGTGATGACAGTGGTCATCTAGAATTGTGATGAAAGGTAACATATAGCACTATGATAACAGGGGCCATGGAGCATTGTGATGACAAAGGCCATGGAGCATTTTGATGACAGGTGTCATGGAGCATTGTGATGAGACGGGCATGGAGCATTATGATGCCCAGAGTTCTGGAGCATTGTGGTGACAAGGGCATGGAGCATTGTGATGACAAGGGCCATGGCCAATTCTGATGACAGGTGTCCTCGGGCATTGTGATGACAGAGGTTATCTAGCATTGTGATGAAAGGTACCATGGATCACTGTGATAACAGGGGCCATGGAGCATTGTGATGATAAAGGCCATGGAGCATTTTAATGAAAAGTGTCATGGAGAATTGTGATGAGACGGGCATGGAGCATTATGATGACAAGAGTTCTGGAGCATTGCGTTGACAAGGGAATGGAGCATTGTGATTACAGGGACCATGGAGGAGAGTGATGACATCTGTCATGGAACATTGTGCTGACAGGGGCCATGGAGCATCGTGATGACAGGTATAATGTGGCATTGTAATGACAGGGGTCATAGAGCATTGTGATGAAATGGATCATGGAGCAATGTGATTACAGGGACCATGTAGCATTGCGAATGCATAGGCTATGGAGCATTGTGATGACAGGAGTCAAGGAGCATTGTGATGTAAGTGGTCATGGATCATTGTGATGACAAGTGTCCTGGACCATTGTGATGACACGGGTCATGGAGCATTGTGATGGCAAGGACCATGGTGAATTGTGATGACATGTGTCTTGGGGCATTGTGATGTCAGTGGTCATCTAGAATTGTGATAAAAGGTATCATGGATCACTGTGATTACAGGGGCCATGGAGTGTTTTAATGACAAGGCCATGGAACATTGTGATGACAAGTACCATGGAGCTTTGTGATGACACGAGCATTCATCATTATGATGACAAGAGTTCTGGAGCATTGTGATGACAAGGGCATGGAGCATTGTGATTACAGGGTCATGGAGCATTGTGATGACAACTGTCATAGAACATTGTGATGACAGGGTTCATGGAGCATTGTGATTAAAGGGGCCATGGAGCATTTTGATGACACGGGCATGGAGCATTATGATGACAAGAGTTCTGGAGCATTGTGATGAAAAGGGTATGGAGCATTGTGATTACAGGGGACCAGGAGCATTGTGATTACATGGGCAGTGAATATTGTGATGACAGGGGTCATTGAGCACTGTGATGACTAGTGTCATGGAACATTGTGATGACAGGGATCATGGAGCATTGTGATGAGAGGGGCCTTGGAGCATTATGATGACAGGCATCATGGGGCATTGTGATGACAGCGGTCTTGGAGCATTGTGATGAAAGGGATCATGGAGCAATGTGATTACAGGAGCCATGGAGCATTGTGAATGCATAGGCCAGGGAGCAATGAAATGACAGGGGTCAAGGAGCATTGTGATGTAAGTTGTCATGGAGCATTGTGATGACAAGTGTCCATGAACATTGTGATGACATGGTTCATGGAGCATTGTGATGACAAGTGCCATGGCGAATTGTGATGACAGGTGTCATGGGGCATTGTGATGACAGTGGTCATGTAGAATTGTAATGAAAGGTATCATGGAGGACTCTGACGACAGGGGCCGTGGTGCACTGTGATGACCGTGGTCATCTATATTTGTGATGAAATATACCAGGGAGCATTGTGATGATAGGGGTCATGGATCACCGCAATTATAGAGGCCATGGAGCATTGTAAATACAAAGATCATGGAGCATTGAGATGACAGGGGTCATGGATCATTGTGATGACAAGGGTCCTGGAACCTTGTGATGACACGGTTCATGGTGCATTGTGATGACAAGGTTCTTCAAGCATTGTGATGACACGGGCATGGAGCATTATGATGACAAGAGTTCTGGAGCATTGTGATGAAAAGGGTATGGAGCACTGTGATTACAGGAAACCAGGAGCATTGTGATTACACGAGCAGTGAATATTGTGATGACAGGGGTTCATGGAGCACTGTGATGACAAGTGTCATGGAACATTGTGATGACAGGGTTCATGGAGCATGGTGATGAGAGGGGCCTTGGAGCATTATGATGATACGCGTCATGGGGCCTTGTGATGACAGCGGTCTTGGAGCATTGTGATGAAAGGGATCATGGTGCAATGTGATTACAGGGGCCATGGAGCATTTTGAATGCATAGGCCATTGAGCAGTGTGATGACAGGGGTCATGGAGCATTGTGATGAATGTGGTCATAGTTCATTGTGATGATAAGTGTCCAGGAACATTGTGATGACATGGATCATGGAGCATTGTGATGACAAGGGCCATGGCGAATTGTGATGACAGGTGTCATGGGGCCTTGTGATGACAGTGGTCATCTAGAATTGTGATGAAAGGTAACATGGAGCACTATGATAACAGGGGCCATGGAGCATTGTGATGACAAAGGCCATGGAGCATTTTGATGACAAGTGTCATGGAGCATTGTGATGAGACGGGCATGGAGCATTATGATGCCCAGAGTTCTGGAGCATTGTGGTGACAAGGGCATGGAGCATTGTGATGACAAGGGCCATGGCCAATTCTGATGACAGGTGTCCTCGGGCATTGTGATGACAGAGGTTATCTAGCATTGTGATGAAAGGTACCATGGATCACTGTGATAACAGGGGCCATGGAGCATTGTGATGATAAAGGCCATGGAGCATTTTAATGAAAAGTGTCATGGAGAATTGTGATGAGACGGGCATGGAGCATTATGATGACAAGAGTTCTGGAGCATTGCGTTGACAAGGGAATGGAGCATTGTGATTACAGGGACCATGGAGGAGAGTGATGACATCTGTCATGGAACATTGTGCTGACAGGGGCCATGGAGCATCGTGATGACAGGTATAATGTGGCATTGTAATGACAGGGGTCATAGAGCATTGTGATGAAATGGATCATGGAGCAATGTGATTACAGGGACCATGTAGCATTGCGAATGCATAGGCTATGGAGCATTGTGATGACAGGAGTCAAGGAGCATTGTGATGTAAGTGGTCATGGATCATTGTGATGACAAGTGTCCTGGACCATTGTGATGACACGGGTCATGGAGCATTGTGATGGCAAGGGCCATGGTGAATTGTGATGACATGTGTCTTGGGGCATTGTGATGACAGTGGTCATCTAGAATTGTGATAAAAGGTATCATGGATCACTGTGATGACAGGGGCCATGGAGTGTTTTAATGACAAGGCCATGGAACATTGTGATGACAAGTACCATGGAGCTTTGTGATGACACGAGCATTCATCATTATGATGACAAGAGTTCTGGAGCATTGTGATGACAAGGGCATGGAGCATTGTGATTACAGGGTCATGGAGCATTGTGATGACAACTGTCATGGAACATTGTGATGACAGGGTTCATGGAGCATTGTGATTAAAGGGGCCATGGAGCATTTTGATGACAAGGGCAGGCGAACATTTTGATTACATTGGTAATGGAGCATTGTGATGACATGGGCAGGGAACATTGTGAAGACAGGTGTAATGGAACATTGTGATTACAGGGGACATGGAGCATTTTGATGACATGGGCAGGCAACATTGTGATGACAGGTGTCATGGAGCATTGTGATGACAATTGTCATGGGACGTTGTGCTGACAGGGATCATGGAGCATTGTGATGAGACGGTCATTGGAGCATTGTGATGACAGGCGTACTGGAGCCTTCTGAGGAAACGTGTCATGAGTCATTGTGATTACAGCGATCATGGAACATTGTTATGACAGTGGTCATGGAGCATTGTAATGACCAGTGGCCATGGAGCATTGTGATGACAGGGGTCATGGGGCATTGTGATGACAGTGGTCATGAAGCATTGTGATGAAAGGGGTCATGGAGCACTGTGATCACAGGGGCCATGTATAATTGTGATGACAAAGGCCATGGAGCATTGTGATGACAGTTGTCATGGAGCATTGTGTTGAAAGGGGCATGGAGCATTGTGACGACAATGGTCATGGAGCATTGTGATGACTGGTATCATGGAGCATTGTTCTGAAAAAGGTCATGGGGCAGTGTAATGACAAGTATCATGGAGGATGTGATGAAAGGAGTAATGGAGCATTGTGATTAAATGGATCATGAGGCATTTTGATGACAAGAGTCATGGAACATTGTGATGACAGGGCTAATGGAGCATTGTGATGACAAGGGCTATGGAGCATTGTGATGACTGGGGTCATGGAGCATTGTGATGAAAGGGGTCATGGATCACTACGATGACATGGGTAATGGAGCATTGTGATGATATGAGCATGGAGCATTGTGATGAGAGGGGCCAGGGAGCATTGAGAATGACAAGGGCAGGGAACATTGTGATGACAGCAGTCATGGATCATTGTGATGATACCTGTCATGGAACATTGTGGTGACAGGGGCTATAGAGAATTGTGATGACAGGTGTCATGTGGCATTGTGATGACAGTGGTCATAGAGCATTGTGATGACAGGGGTCAAGGAGCATTGTGATGAAAGTGGTCATGGAGCACTGTGATGACACGGGCATGGAGCATTATGATGACAAGAGTTCTGGAGCATTGTGATGACAAGGGTATGGAGCATTGTGATTACACGGGAACAGGAGCATTGTGATTACATGGGCAGTGAATATTGTGATGACAGGGGTCATGGAGCACTGTGATGACTAGTGTCATGGAACATTGTGATGAACGGGATCATGGAGCATTTTGATGATAGGGGCCTTGGAGCATTATGATGATAGGCGTCATGGGGCATTGTGATGACAGCGGTCTTGGAGCATTGTGATGAAAGGGATCATGGAGCAATGTGCTTACAGGAGCCATGGAGCATTGTGAATGCATAGGCCATGGAGCAATGAAATGACAGGGGTCAAGGAGCATTGTGATGTAAGTTGTCATGGAGCATTGTGATGACAAGTGTCCATGAACATTGTGATGATATGGTTCATGGAGCATTGTGATGAAAAGTGCCATGGCGAATTGTGATGACAGGTGTCAGGGGGCATTGTGATGACAGTGGTCATGTAGAATTGTAATGAAAGGTGTCATGGAGGACTCTGACGACAGGGGCCGTGGAGCACTGTGATGACAGTGGTCATCTAAAATTGTGATGAAATATACCAGGGAGCATTGTGATGACAGGGGTCATGGATCACCGCAATTATAGGGGATATGGAGCACTGTGAATAAAAGATCATGGAGCATTGAGATGACAGGGGTCATGGATCATTGTGATGACAAGGGTCCTGGAACCTTGTGATGACACGGTTCATGGAGCATTGTGATGACAAGGTTTTTCAAGCATTGTGATGACACGGGCATGGAGCATTATGATGACAAGAGTTCTGGAGCATTGTGATGAAAAGGGTATGGAGCACTGTGATTACAGGGGACCAGGAGCATTGTGATTACATGGGCAGTGAATATTGTGATGACAGGGGTTCATGGAGCACTGTGATGACAAGTGTCATGGAACGTTGTGATGACAGGGTTCATAGAACATTGTGATGAAAGGGATCATGGAGCAATGTGATTACAGGGGCCATGGAGCATTTTGAATGCATAGGCCATGGAGCAGTGTGATGACAGGGGTCATGGAGCATTGTGATGAATGTGGTCATAGTTCATTGTGATGATAAGTGTCCAGGAACATTGTGATGACATGGATCATGGAGCATTGTGATGACAAGGGCCATGGCGAATTGTGATGACAGGTGTCATCGGGCATTGTGATGACAGAGGTTATCTAGCATTGTGATGAAAGGTAACTTGGAGCACTGTGATAACAGGGGCCATGGAGCATTGTGATGATAAAGGCCATGGAGCATTTTAATGAAAAGTGTCATTGAGAATTGTGATGAGACGGGCATGGAGCATTATGATGACAAGAGTTCTGGAGCATTGCGTTGACAAGGGAATGGAGCATTGTGATTACAGGGACCACGGAGGAGAGTGATGACATCTTTCATGGAACATTGTGCTGACAGGGGCCGTGGAGCATTGTGATGACAGGTATAATGTGGCATTGTAATGACAGTGGTCATAGAGCATTGTGATGAAATGGATCATGGAGCAATGTGATTACAGGGACCATGTAGCATTGCGAATGCCTCGGCTATGGAGCATTGTGATGACAGGAGTCAAGGAGCATTGTGATGTAAGTGGTCATGGACCATGGTGATGACAAGTGTCCTGGACCACAGTGATGACATGGGTCATGGAGCATTGTGATGGCAAGGGCCATGGCGAATTGTGATGACATGTGTCTTGGGGCATTGTGATGACAGTGGTCATCTAGAATTGTGATAAAAGGTATCATGGAGCACTGTGATGACAGGGGCCATGGAGTATTGTAATGACAAGGCCATGGAACATTGTGATGACAAGTATCATGGAGCTTTGTGATGACACGAGCATTCATCATTATGATGACAAGAGTTCTGGAGCATTGTGATGACAAGGGCATGGAGCATTGTGAATACATGGTCATGGAGCATTGTGATGACAACTGTCATGGAACATTGGGATGACAGGGTTCATGGAGCATTGTGATTAAAGGGGCCATGGAGCATTTTGATGACAAGGGCAGGCGAACATTTTGATTACATTGGTAATGGAGCATTGTGATGACATGGGCAGGGAACATTGTGAAGACAGGTGTAATGGAACATTGTGATTACAGGGGACATGGAGCATTTTGATGACATGGGCAGGCAACATTGTGATGACAGGTGTCATGGAGCATTGTGATGACAATTGTCATGGAACGTTGTGCTGACAGGGATCATGCAGCATTGTGATGAGACGGTCATTGGAGCATTGTGATGACAGGCGTACTGGAGCCTTCTGAGGAAAGGTGTCATGGGTCATTGTGATTACAGCGATCATGGAACATTGTGATGACAGTGGTCATGGAGCATTGTAATGACAGGGGCCATGGAGCATTGTGATGACAGAGGTCATGGGGCATTGTGATGACAGTGGTCATGGAGCATTGTGATGAAAGTGGTCATGGAGCACTGTGATCACAGGGGCCATGTATAATTGTGATGACAAAGGCCATGGAGCATTGTGATGACAGTTGTCATGGAGCATTGTGTTGAAAGGGGCATGGAGCATTGTGACGACAATGGTCATGGAGCATTGTGATGACTGGTATCATGAAGCGTTGTTCTGAAAAAGGTCATGGGGCAGTGTAATGACAAGTATCATGGAGGATGTGATGAAAGGAGTCATGGAGCATTGTGATTAAATGGATCATGAGGCATTTTGATGACAAGAGTCATGGAACATTGTGATGACAGGGCTAATGGAGCATTGTGATGACAAGAGTTTTGGAACATTGTAATGACAAGTGTATGGAGCATTGTGATTACAGGGGACCAGGAGCATTGTGATTACATGAGCAGTGAATATTGTGATGACAGGGGTCATGGAGCACTGTGATGACTAGTGTCATGGAACATTGTGATGACAGGGATCATGGAGCATTGTGATGAGAGGCGCCTTAGAGCATTATGATGATAGGCGTCATGGGGCATTGTGATGACAGCGGTCTTGGAGCATTGTGATGAAAGGGATCATGGAGCAATGTGATTACAGGAGCCATGGAGCATTGTGAATGCATAGGCCATGGAGCAATGAAATGACAGGGGTCAAGGAGCATTGTGATGTAAGTTGTCATGGAGCATTGTGATGACAAGTGTCCATGAACATTGTGATGACATGGTTCATGGAGCATTGTGATGACAAGTGCCATGGCGAATTGTGATGACAGGTGTCATGGGGCATTGTGATGACAGTGGTCATGTAGAATTGTAATGAAAGGTATCATGGAGGACTCTGAGGACAGGGGCCGTGGTGCACTGTGATGACAGTGGTCATCGAGAATTGTGGGGAAAGGTACCATGGAGCACTGTGATAACAGGGGCCATAGAGCATTGTGATGACAAGTGTCATGGAGCATTGTGATGAGACGGGCATGGAGCATTATGATGCCAAGCGTTCTGGAGCATTGTGGTGACAAGGGCATGGAGCATAGTGATGACAAGAGTTCTGGAGCATTGTGATGAAAAGGGTATGGAGCACTGTGATTAAAGGGGACCAGGAGCATTGTGATTACATGGGCAGTGAATATTGTGATGACAGGGGTCATGGAGCACTGTGATGACTAGTGTCATGGAACATTGTGATGACAGGGATCATGGAGCATTGTGATAAGAGTGGCCTTGGAGCATTATGATGATAGGCATCATGGGGCATTGTGATGACAGCGGTCTTGGAGCATTGTGATGAAAGGGATCATGGAGCAATGTGATTACAGGAGCCATGGAGCATTGTGAATGGATAGGCCATGGAGCAATGAAATGACAGGGGTCAAGGAGCATTGTGATGTAAGTTGTCATGGAGCATTGTGATGACAAGTGTCCATGAACATTGTGATGACATGGATCATGGATCATTGTGATGACAAGGGCCATGGCGAATTGTGATGACAGGTGTCATGGGGCATTGTGATGACAGTGGTCATCGAGAATTGTGAGGAAAGGTACCATGGAGCACTGTGATAACAGGGGCCATGGAGCATTGTGATGACAAGTGTCATGGAGCATTGTGATGAGACGGGCATGGAGCATTATGATGCCAAGCGTTCTGGAGCATTGTGGTGACAAGGGCATGGAGCATAGTGATGACAAGAGTTCTGGAGCATTGTGATGAAAAGGGTATGGAGCACTGTGATTACAGGGGACCAGGAGCATTGTGATTACATGGGCAGTGAATATTGTGATGACAGGCGTTCATGGAGCACTGTGATGACAAGTGTCATTGAACATTGTGATGACAGGGTTCATGGAGCATTGTGATGAGAGGGGCCTTGGAGCATTATGATGAAAGGCGTCATGGGATATTGTGATGAGAGTGGTCATAGAACATTATGATGAAAGGGATCATGGAGCAATGTGCATACAGGAGCCATGGAGCATTGTGAATGCATAGGCCATGGAGCAATGAAATGACAGGGGTCAAGGAGCATTGTGATGTAAGTTGTCATGGAGCATTGTGATGACAAGTGTCCATGAACATTGTGATGACATGGTTCATGGAGCATTGTGATGACAAGTGCCATGGCGAATTGTGATGACAGGTGTCATGGGGCATTGTGATGACAGTGGTCATGTAGAATTGTAATGAAAGGTATCATGGAGGACTCTGACGACAGGGGCCGTGAGGCACTGTGATGACAGTGGTCATCTAGAATTGTGATGAAATATACCAGGGAGCATTGTGATGACAGGGGTCATGGATCACCGCAATTATAGGGGCCATGGAGAATTGTGAATACAAAGATCATGGAGCATTGAGATGACAGGGGTCATGGATCATTGTGATGACAAGGGTCCTGGAACCTTGTGATGACACGGTTCATGGAGCATTGTGACGACAAGGTTCTTCAAGCATTGTGATGACACGGGCATGGAGCATTATGATGACAAGAGTTCTGGAGCATTGTGATGAAAATGGTATGGAGCACTGTGATTACAGGGGACCAAGAGCATTGTGATTACATGGGCAGTGAATATTGTGATGACAGGGGTTCATGGAGCACTGTGCTGACAAGTGTCATGGAACATTGTGATGACAGGGTTCAAGGAGCATTGGGATGAATGTGGTCATAGTTCATTGTGATGATAAGTGTCCAGGAACATTGTGATGACATGGATCATGGAGCATTGTGATGACAAGGGCCATGGCGAATTGTGATGACAGGTGTCATGGGGCATTGTGATGACAGTGGTCATCTAGAATTGTGATGAAAGGTAACATGGAGCACTGTGATAACAGGGGCCATGGAGCATTGTGATGACAAAGGCCATGGAGCATTTTGATGACAAGTGTCATGGAGCATTGTGATGAGATGGATATGGAGCATTATGATGCCAAGAGTTCTGGAGCATTGTGGTGACAAGGGCATGGAGCATTGTGATGACAAGGGCCATGGCCAATTCTGATGACAGGTGTCATCGGGCATTGTGATGACAGACGTTATCTAGCATTGTGATGAAAGGTACAATGGATCAATGTGATAACAGGGGCCATGGAGCATTGTGATGATAAAGACCATGGAGCATTTTAATGAAAAGTGTCATGGAGAATTGTGATGAGACGGGCATGGAGCATTATGATGACAAGAGTTCTGGAGCATTGCGTTGACAAGGGAATGGAGCATTGTGATTACAGGGACCATGGAGGATAGTAATGATATCTGTCATGGAATATTGGGCTGACAGGGGCCATGGAGCATTGTGATGACAGGTATAATGTGGCATTGTAATGACAGTGGTCATAGAGCATTGTGATGAAATGGATCATGGAGCAATATGATTACAGGGACCATGTAGCATTGCGAATGCATAGGCTATGGAGCATTGTGATGACAGGAGTCAAGGAGCATTGTGATGTAAGTGGTCATGGATCATTGTGATGACAAGTGTCCTGGACCACAGTGATGACACGGGTCATGGAGCATTGTGATGGCAAGGGCCATGGCGAATTGTGATGACATGTGTCTTGGGGCATTGTGATGACAGTGGTCATCTAGAATTGTGATAAAAGGTATCATGGAGCACTGTGATGACAGGGGCCATGGAGTATTGTAATGACAAGGCCATGGAACATTGTGATGACAAGTATCATGGAGCTTTGTGATGACACGAGCATTCATCATTATGATGACAAGAGTTCTGGAGCATTGTAATGACAAGGGCATGTAGCATTGTGAATACAGGGTCATGGAGCATTGTGATGACAACTGTCATGGAACATTGTGATGACAGGGTTCATGGAGCATTGTGATTAAAGGGGCCATGGAGCATTTTGATGACAAGGGCAGGCGAACAGTTTGATTACATTGGTAATGGAGCATTGTGATGACATGGGCAGGGAACATTGTGAAGACAGGTGTAATGGAACATTGTGATTACAGGGGACATGGAGCATTTTGATGACATGGGCAGGCAACATTGTGATGACAGGTGTCATGGAGCATTGTGATGACAATTGTCATGGAACGTTGTGCTGACAGGGATCATGGAGCATTGTGATGAGACGGTCATTGGAGCATTGTGATGACAGGCGTACTGGAGCCTTCTGAGGAAAGGTGTCATGGGTCATTGTGATTACAGCGATCATGGAACATTGTGATGACAGTGGTCATGGAGCATTGTAATGACAGGGGCCATGGAGCATTGTGATGACAGGGGTCATGGGGCATTGTGATGACAGTGGTCATGGAGCATTGTGATGAAAGGGGTCATGGAGCACTGTGATCACAGGGGCCATGCATAATTGTGATGACAAAGGCCATGGAGCATTGTGATGACAGTTGTCATGGAGCATTGTGTTGAAAGGGGCATGGAGCATTGTGATTAAACGGATCATGAGGCATTTTGATGACAAGAGTCATGGAACATTGTGATGACAGGCCTAATGGAGCATTGTGATGACAAGGGCTATGGAGCATTGTGATGACTGGGGTCATGGAGCATTGTGATGAAAGGAGTCATGGATCACTACGATGACAAGGGTAATGGAGCATTGTGATGATATGAGCATGGAGCATTGTGATGACAGGGGCCAGGGAGCATTGAGATGACAAGGGCAGGGAAAATTGTGATGACAGCAGTCATGGATCATTGTGATGATACCTGTCATGGAATATTGTGCTGACAGGGGCAATAGAGCATTGTGATGACAGGTGTCATGTGGCATTGTGATGACAGTGGTCATAGAGCATGGTGATGACAGGGGTCAAGGAACATTGTGATGAAAGTGGTCACGGAGCATTGTGATGACACGGGCATGGAGCATTATGATGACAAGTGTTCTGGAGCATTGTGATGACAAGGGTATGGAACATTGTGATTACAGGGGACCAGGAGCATTGTGATTACATGGGCAGTGAATATTGTGATGACAGGGGTCATGGAGCACTGTGATGACTAGTGTCATGGAACATTGTGATGACAGGGATCATGGAGCATTGTGATGAGAGGGGCCTTGGAGCATTATGATGACAGGCGTCATGGGGCATTGTGATGACAGCGGTCTTGGAGCATTGTGATGAAAGGGATCATGGAGCAATGTGATTACAGGAGCCATGGAGCATTGTGAATGCATAGGCCATGGAGCAATGAAATGACAGGGGTCAAGGAGCATTGTGATGTAAGTTGTCATGGAGCATTGTGATGACTATTGTCCATGAACATTGTGATGACATGGTTCATGGAGCATTGTGATGACAGGTGTCATGTGGAATTGTGATGAGAGCGGTCATATAGAATTGTGATGAAAGGTATCAGGGAGGACTCTGATGACAGGGGTCGTGGGGCACTGTGATGACAGTGGTCATCTAGAATTGTGATGAAATATACCAGGGAGCATTGTGATGACAGGGGTCATGGATCACCGCAATTACAGGGACCATGGAGCATTGTGAATACAAAGATCATGAAGCATTGAGATGACAGGGGTCATGGATCATTGTGATGACAAGGGTCCTGGAACCTTGTGATGACACGGTTCATGGAGCATTGTGATGACAAGGTTCTTCAAGCATTGTGATGACACGGGCATGGAGCATTATGATGACAAGAGTTCTGGAGCATTGTGATGACAAGGGTATGGAGCATTGTGATTACAGGGGACCAGGAGCATTGTGATTACATGGGCAGTGAATATTGTGATGACAGGGGTCATGGAGCACTGTGATGACTAGTGTCATGGAACATTGTGATGACAGGGATCATGGAGCATTGTGATGAGAGGGGCCTTAGAGCATTATGATGATAGTCGTCATGGGGCATTGTGATGACAGCGGTCTTGGAGCATTGTGATGAAAGGGATCATGGAGCAATGTGCTTACAGGAGCCATGGAGCATTGTTAATGCATAGGCCATGGAGCAATGAAATGACAGGGGTCAAGGAGCATTGTGATGTAAGATATCATGGAGCATTGTGATGACAAGTGTCCATGAACATTGTGATGACATGGTTCATGGAGCTTTGTGATGACAAGTGCCATGGCGAATTGTGATGACAGGTGTCATGGGGCATTGTGTTGAAAGGGGCATGGAGCATTGTGACGACAATGGTCATGGAGCATTGTGATGACTGGTATCATGGAGCATTGTTCTGAAAAAGGTCATGGGGCAGTGTAATGACAAGTATCATGGAGGATGTGATGAAAGGAGTCATGGAGCATTGTGATTAAATGGATCATGAGGCATTTTGATGACAAGAGTCATGGAACATTGTGATGACAGGGCTAATGGAGCATTGTGATGACAAGGGCTATGGAGCATTGTGATGACAGGTGTCATGCAGCATTGTGATGAAAGGGGTCATGGATCACTACGATGACATGGGTAATGGAGCATTGTGATGATATGGGCATGGAGCATTGTGATAACAGGGGCCAGGGAGCATTGAGATGACAAGAGCAGGGAACATTCTGATGACAGCAGTCATGTATCATTGTGATGATACCTGTCATGGAACATTGTGCTGACAGGGGCTATAGAGCATTGTGATGACAGGTGTCATGTGGCATTGTGATGACAGTGGTCATAGAGCATTGTGATGAAAAGGATCATGGAGCAATGTGATTACAGGTGTCATGTGGCATTGTGATGACAGTGGTCATAGAGCATTGTGATGACAGGGGTCAAGGAGCATTGTGATGAAAGTGGTCATGGAGCACTGTGATGACACGGGCATGGAGCATTATGATGACAAGAGTTCTGGAGCATTGTGATGACAAGGGTATGGAGCATTGTGATTACATGGGACCAGGAGGATTGTGATTACATGGGCAGTGAATATTGTGATGACAGGGGTCATGGAGCACTGTGATGACTAGTGTCATGGAACATTGTGATGACAGGGATCATGGAGTATTGTGATGAGAGGGGCCTTGGAGCATTATGATGATAGGCGTCATGGGGCATTGTGATGAGAGCGGTCTTGGAGCATTGTGATAAAAGGGATCATGGAGCAATGTGATTACAGGGGCCATGGAGCATTGTGAATGCATAGGCCATGGAGCAATGAAATGACAGGCGTCAAGGAGCATTGTGATGTAAGTTGTCATGGAGCATTGTGATGACAAGTGTCCATGAACATTGTGATGACATGGTTCATGGAACATTGCGATGACAAGTGCCATGGCGAATTGTGATGACAGGTGTCATGGGGCATTGTGATGACAGTGGTCATGTAGAATTGTAATGAAAGGTATCATGGAGGACTCTGACGACAGGGGCCGTGGAGCACTGTGATGACAGTGGTCATCTAGAATTGTGATGAAATATATCAGGGAGCATTGTGATGACAGGGGTCATGGATCACCGCAATTATAGGGGCCAGGGAGCATTGTGAATACAAAGATCATGGAGCATTGAGATGACAGGTGTCATGGATCATTGTGATGACAAGGGTCCTGGAACCTTGTGATGACACGGTTCATGGAGCATTGTGATGACAAGGTTCTTCAAGCATTGTGATGACACGGGCATGGAGCATTATGATGACAAGAGTTCTGGAGCATTGTGATGAAAAGGGTATGGAGCACTGTGATTACAGGAGACCAGGAGCATTGTGATTACATGGGCAGTGAATATTGTGATGACAGGGGTTCATGGAGCACTGTGATGACAAGTGTCATGGAACATTGTGATGACAGGGTTCATGGAGCATTGTGATGAGAGGGGCCTTGGAGCATTATGATGATACGCGTCATGGGGCCTTGTGATGACAGCGGTCTTGGAGCATTGTGATGAAAGGGATCATGGTGCAATGTGATTACAGGGGCCATGGAGCATTTTGAATGCATAGGCCATTGAGCAGTGTGATGACAGGGGTCATGGAGCATTGTGATGAATGTGGTCATAGTTCATTGTGATGATAAGTGTCCAGGAACATTGTGATGACATGGATCATGGAGCATTGTGATGATAAGGGCCATGGCGAATTGTGATGACAGGTGTCATGGGGCCTTGTGATGACAGTGGTCATCTAGAATTGTGATGAAAGGTAACATATAGCACTATGATAACAGGGGCCATGGAGCATTGTGATGACAAAGGCCATGGAGCATTTTGATGACAGGTGTCATGGAGCATTGTGATGAGACGGGCATGGAGCATTATGATGCCCAGAGTTCTGGAGCATTGTGGTGACAAGGGCATGGAGCATTGTGATGACAAGGGCCATGGCCAATTCTGATGACAGGTGTCCTCGGGCATTGTGATGACAGAGGTTATCTAGCATTGTGATGAAAGGTACCATGGATCACTGTGATAACAGGGGCCATGGAGCATTGTGATGATAAAGGCCATGGAGCATTTTAATGAAAAGTGTCATGGAGAATTGTGATGAGACGGGCATGGAGCATTATGATGACAAGAGTTCTGGAGCATTGCGTTGACAAGGGAATGGAGCATTGTGATTACAGGGACCATGGAGGAGAGTGATGACATCTGTCATGGAACATTGTGCTGACAGGGGCCATGGAGCATCGTGATGACAGGTATAATGTGGCATTGTAATGACAGGGGTCATAGAGCATTGTGATGAAATGGATCATGGAGCAATGTGATTACAGGGACCATGTAGCATTGCGAATGCATAGGCTATGGAGCATTGTGATGACAGGAGTCAAGGAGCATTGTGATGTAAGTGGTCATGGATCATTGTGATGACAAGTGTCCTGGACCATTGTGATGACACGGGTCATGGAGCATTGTGATGGCAAGGACCATGGTGAATTGTGATGACATGTGTCTTGGGGCATTGTGATGTCAGTGGTCATCTAGAATTGTGATAAAAGGTATCATGGATCACTGTGATTACAGGGGCCATGGAGTGTTTTAATGACAAGGCCATGGAACATTGTGATGACAAGTACCATGGAGCTTTGTGATGACACGAGCATTCATCATTATGATGACAAGAGTTCTGGAGCATTGTGATGACAAGGGCATGGAGCATTGTGATTACAGGGTCATGGAGCATTGTGATGACAACTGTCATAGAACATTGTGATGACAGGGTTCATGGAGCATTGTGATTAAAGGGGCCATGGAGCATTTTGATGACACGGGCATGGAGCATTATGATGACAAGAGTTCTGGAGCATTGTGATGAAAAGGGTATGGAGCATTGTGATTACAGGGGACCAGGAGCATTGTGATTACATGGGCAGTGAATATTGTGATGACAGGGGTCATTGAGCACTGTGATGACTAGTGTCATGGAACATTGTGATGACAGGGATCATGGAGCATTGTGATGAGAGGGGCCTTGGAGCATTATGATGACAGGCATCATGGGGCATTGTGATGACAGCGGTCTTGGAGCATTGTGATGAAAGGGATCATGGAGCAATGTGATTACAGGAGCCATGGAGCATTGTGAATGCATAGGCCAGGGAGCAATGAAATGACAGGGGTCAAGGAGCATTGTGATGTAAGTTGTCATGGAGCATTGTGATGACAAGTGTCCATGAACATTGTGATGACATGGTTCATGGAGCATTGTGATGACAAGTGCCATGGCGAATTGTGATGACAGGTGTCATGGGGCATTGTGATGACAGTGGTCATGTAGAATTGTAATGAAAGGTATCATGGAGGACTCTGACGACAGGGGCCGTGGTGCACTGTGATGACCGTGGTCATCTATATTTGTGATGAAATATACCAGGGAGCATTGTGATGATAGGGGTCATGGATCACCGCAATTATAGAGGCCATGGAGCATTGTAAATACAAAGATCATGGAGCATTGAGATGACAGGGGTCATGGATCATTGTGATGACAAGGGTCCTGGAACCTTGTGATGACACGGTTCATGGTGCATTGTGATGACAAGGTTCTTCAAGCATTGTGATGACACGGGCATGGAGCATTATGATGACAAGAGTTCTGGAGCATTGTGATGAAAAGGGTATGGAGCACTGTGATTACAGGAAACCAGGAGCATTGTGATTACACGAGCAGTGAATATTGTGATGACAGGGGTTCATGGAGCACTGTGATGACAAGTGTCATGGAACATTGTGATGACAGGGTTCATGGAGCATGGTGATGAGAGGGGCCTTGGAGCATTATGATGATACGCGTCATGGGGCCTTGTGATGACAGCGGTCTTGGAGCATTGTGATGAAAGGGATCATGGTGCAATGTGATTACAGGGGCCATGGAGCATTTTGAATGCATAGGCCATTGAGCAGTGTGATGACAGGGGTCATGGAGCATTGTGATGAATGTGGTCATAGTTCATTGTGATGATAAGTGTCCAGGAACATTGTGATGACATGGATCATGGAGCATTGTGATGACAAGGGCCATGGCGAATTGTGATGACAGGTGTCATGGGGCCTTGTGATGACAGTGGTCATCTAGAATTGTGATGAAAGGTAACATGGAGCACTATGATAACAGGGGCCATGGAGCATTGTGATGACAAAGGCCATGGAGCATTTTGATGACAAGTGTCATGGAGCATTGTGATGAGACGGGCATGGAGCATTATGATGCCCAGAGTTCTGGAGCATTGTGGTGACAAGGGCATGGAGCATTGTGATGACAAGGGCCATGGCCAATTCTGATGACAGGTGTCCTCGGGCATTGTGATGACAGAGGTTATCTAGCATTGTGATGAAAGGTACCATGGATCACTGTGATAACAGGGGCCATGGAGCATTGTGATGATAAAGGCCATGGAGCATTTTAATGAAAAGTGTCATGGAGAATTGTGATGAGACGGGCATGGAGCATTATGATGACAAGAGTTCTGGAGCATTGCGTTGACAAGGGAATGGAGCATTGTGATTACAGGGACCATGGAGGAGAGTGATGACATCTGTCATGGAACATTGTGCTGACAGGGGCCATGGAGCATCGTGATGACAGGTATAATGTGGCATTGTAATGACAGGGGTCATAGAGCATTGTGATGAAATGGATCATGGAGCAATGTGATTACAGGGACCATGTAGCATTGCGAATGCATAGGCTATGGAGCATTGTGATGACAGGAGTCAAGGAGCATTGTGATGTAAGTGGTCATGGATCATTGTGATGACAAGTGTCCTGGACCATTGTGATGACACGGGTCATGGAGCATTGTGATGGCAAGGGCCATGGTGAATTGTGATGACATGTGTCTTGGGGCATTGTGATGACAGTGGTCATCTAGAATTGTGATAAAAGGTATCATGGATCACTGTGATGACAGGGGCCATGGAGTGTTTTAATGACAAGGCCATGGAACATTGTGATGACAAGTACCATGGAGCTTTGTGATGACACGAGCATTCATCATTATGATGACAAGAGTTCTGGAGCATTGTGATGACAAGGGCATGGAGCATTGTGATTACAGGGTCATGGAGCATTGTGATGACAACTGTCATGGAACATTGTGATGACAGGGTTCATGGAGCATTGTGATTAAAGGGGCCATGGAGCATTTTGATGACAAGGGCAGGCGAACATTTTGATTACATTGGTAATGGAGCATTGTGATGACATGGGCAGGGAACATTGTGAAGACAGGTGTAATGGAACATTGTGATTACAGGGGACATGGAGCATTTTGATGACATGGGCAGGCAACATTGTGATGACAGGTGTCATGGAGCATTGTGATGACAATTGTCATGGGACGTTGTGCTGACAGGGATCATGGAGCATTGTGATGAGACGGTCATTGGAGCATTGTGATGACAGGCGTACTGGAGCCTTCTGAGGAAACGTGTCATGAGTCATTGTGATTACAGCGATCATGGAACATTGTTATGACAGTGGTCATGGAGCATTGTAATGACCAGGGGCCATGGAGCATTGTGATGACAGGGGTCATGGGGCATTGTGATGACAGTGGTCATGAAGCATTGTGATGAAAGGGGTCATGGAGCACTGTGATCACAGGGGCCATGTATAATTGTGATGACAAAGGCCATGGAGCATTGTGATGACAGTTGTCATGGAGCATTGTGTTGAAAGGGGCATGGAGCATTGTGACGACAATGGTCATGGAGCATTGTGATGACTGGTATCATGGAGCATTGTTCTGAAAAAGGTCATGGGGCAGTGTAATGACAAGTATCATGGAGGATGTGATGAAAGGAGTAATGGAGCATTGTGATTAAATGGATCATGAGGCATTTTGATGACAAGAGTCATGGAACATTGTGATGACAGGGCTAATGGAGCATTGTGATGACAAGGGCTATGGAGCATTGTGATGACTGGGGTCATGGAGCATTGTGATGAAAGGGGTCATGGATCACTACGATGACATGGGTAATGGAGCATTGTGATGATATGAGCATGGAGCATTGTGATGAGAGGGGCCAGGGAGCATTGAGAATGACAAGGGCAGGGAACATTGTGATGACAGCAGTCATGGATCATTGTGATGATACCTGTCATGGAACATTGTGGTGACAGGGGCTATAGAGAATTGTGATGACAGGTGTCATGTGGCATTGTGATGACAGTGGTCATAGAGCATTGTGATGACAGGGGTCAAGGAGCATTGTGATGAAAGTGGTCATGGAGCACTGTGATGACACGGGCATGGAGCATTATGATGACAAGAGTTCTGGAGCATTGTGATGACAAGGGTATGGAGCATTGTGATTACACGGGAACAGGAGCATTGTGATTACATGGGCAGTGAATATTGTGATGACAGGGGTCATGGAGCACTGTGATGACTAGTGTCATGGAACATTGTGATGAACGGGATCATGGAGCATTTTGATGATAGGGGCCTTGGAGCATTATGATGATAGGCGTCATGGGGCATTGTGATGACAGCGGTCTTGGAGCATTGTGATGAAAGGGATCATGGAGCAATGTGCTTACAGGAGCCATGGAGCATTGTGAATGCATAGGCCATGGAGCAATGAAATGACAGGGGTCAAGGAGCATTGTGATGTAAGTTGTCATGGAGCATTGTGATGACAAGTGTCCATGAACATTGTGATGATATGGTTCATGGAGCATTGTGATGAAAAGTGCCATGGCGAATTGTGATGACAGGTGTCAGGGGGCATTGTGATGACAGTGGTCATGTAGAATTGTAATGAAAGGTGTCATGGAGGACTCTGACGACAGGGGCCGTGGAGCACTGTGATGACAGTGGTCATCTAAAATTGTGATGAAATATACCAGGGAGCATTGTGATGACAGGGGTCATGGATCACCGCAATTATAGGGGATATGGAGCACTGTGAATAAAAGATCATGGAGCATTGAGATGACAGGGGTCATGGATCATTGTGATGACAAGGGTCCTGGAACCTTGTGATGACACGGTTCATGGAGCATTGTGATGACAAGGTTTTTCAAGCATTGTGATGACACGGGCATGGAGCATTATGATGACAAGAGTTCTGGAGCATTGTGATGAAAAGGGTATGGAGCACTGTGATTACAGGGGACCAGGAGCATTGTGATTACATGGGCAGTGAATATTGTGATGACAGGGGTTCATGGAGCACTGTGATGACAAGTGTCATGGAACGTTGTGATGACAGGGTTCATAGAACATTGTGATGAAAGGGATCATGGAGCAATGTGATTACAGGGGCCATGGAGCATTTTGAATGCATAGGCCATGGAGCAGTGTGATGACAGGGGTCATGGAGCATTGTGATGAATGTGGTCATAGTTCATTGTGATGATAAGTGTCCAGGAACATTGTGATGACATGGATCATGGAGCATTGTGATGACAAGGGCCATGGCGAATTGTGATGACAGGTGTCATCGGGCATTGTGATGACAGAGGTTATCTAGCATTGTGATGAAAGGTAACTTGGAGCACTGTGATAACAGGGGCCATGGAGCATTGTGATGATAAAGGCCATGGAGCATTTTAATGAAAAGTGTCATTGAGAATTGTGATGAGACGGGCATGGAGCATTATGATGACAAGAGTTCTGGAGCATTGCGTTGACAAGGGAATGGAGCATTGTGATTACAGGGACCACGGAGGAGAGTGATGACATCTTTCATGGAACATTGTGCTGACAGGGGCCGTGGAGCATTGTGATGACAGGTATAATGTGGCATTGTAATGACAGTGGTCATAGAGCATTGTGATGAAATGGATCATGGAGCAATGTGATTACAGGGACCATGTAGCATTGCGAATGCCTCGGCTATGGAGCATTGTGATGACAGGAGTCAAGGAGCATTGTGATGTAAGTGGTCATGGACCATGGTGATGACAAGTGTCCTGGACCACAGTGATGACATGGGTCATGGAGCATTGTGATGGCAAGGGCCATGGCGAATTGTGATGACATGTGTCTTGGGGCATTGTGATGACAGTGGTCATCTAGAATTGTGATAAAAGGTATCATGGAGCACTGTGATGACAGGGGCCATGGAGTATTGTAATGACAAGGCCATGGAACATTGTGATGACAAGTATCATGGAGCTTTGTGATGACACGAGCATTCATCATTATGATGACAAGAGTTCTGGAGCATTGTGATGACAAGGGCATGGAGCATTGTGAATACATGGTCATGGAGCATTGTGATGACAACTGTCATGGAACATTGGGATGACAGGGTTCATGGAGCATTGTGATTAAAGGGGCCATGGAGCATTTTGATGACAAGGGCAGGCGAACATTTTGATTACATTGGTAATGGAGCATTGTGATGACATGGGCAGGGAACATTGTGAAGACAGGTGTAATGGAACATTGTGATTACAGGGGACATGGAGCATTTTGATGACATGGGCAGGCAACATTGTGATGACAGGTGTCATGGAGCATTGTGATGACAATTGTCATGGAACGTTGTGCTGACAGGGATCATGCAGCATTGTGATGAGACGGTCATTGGAGCATTGTGATGACAGGCGTACTGGAGCCTTCTGAGGAAAGGTGTCATGGGTCATTGTGATTACAGCGATCATGGAACATTGTGATGACAGTGGTCATGGAGCATTGTAATGACAGGGGCCATGGAGCATTGTGATGACAGGGGTCATGGGGCATTGTGATGACAGTGGTCATGGAGCATTGTGATGAAAGGGGTCATGGAGCACTGTGATCACAGGGGCCATGTATAATTGTGATGACAAAGGCCATGGAGCATTGTGATGACAGTTGTCATGGAGCATTGTGTTGAAAGGGGCATGGAGCATTGTGACGACAATGGTCATGGAGCATTGTGATGACTGGTATCATGGAGCATTGTTCTGAAAAAGGTCATGGGGCAGTGTAATGACAAGTATCATGGAGGATGTGATGAAAGGAGTCATGGAGCATTGTGATTAAATGGATCATGAGGCATTTTGATGACAAGAGTCATGGAACATTGTGATGACAGGGCTAATGGAGCATTGTGATGACAAGGGCTATGGAGCATTGTGATGACTGGGGTCATGGAGCATTGTGATGAAAGGGGTCATGGATCACTACGATGACATGGGTAATGGAGCATTGTGATGATATGAGCATGGAGCATTGTGATGACAGGGGCCAGGGAGCATTGAGATGACAGTGGCAGGGAACGTTGTGATGACAGCAGTCATGGATCATTGTGATGATACCTGTCATGGAATATTGTGCTGACAGGGGCTATAGAGCATTGTGATGACAGGTGTCATGTGGCATTGTGATGACAGTGGTCATAGAGCATGGTGATGACAGGGGTCAAGGAACATTGTGATGAAAGTGGTCATGGAGCATTGTGATGACACGGGCATGGAGCATTATGATGACAAGTGTTCTGGAGCATTGTGATGACAAGGGTATGGAACATTGTGATTACAGGGGACCAGGAGCATTGTGATTACATGGGCAGGGAATATTGTGATGACAGGGGTTCATGGAGCACTGTGATGACAAGTGTCATGGAACATTGTGATGACAGGGATCATGGAGCATTGTGATGAGAGGGGCCTTGGAGCATTATGATGATAGGCGTCATGGCGTATTGTGATGAGAGTGGTCATAGAACATCAGAATATTGTGATGAAAGGGATCCTGGAGCAATGTGATTAGAGGGGCCATGGAGCATTGTGAATGCACAGGCCATGGAACAATGAAATGACAGGGGTCAAGGAGCATTGTGATGTAAGTTGTCATGGAGCATTGTCATGACTATTGTCCATGAACATTGTGATGACATGGTTCATGGAGCATTGTGATGACAAGTGCCATGGCGAATTGTGATGACAGGTGTCATGCGGCATTGTGATGACAGTAGTCATGTAGAATTGTAATGAAAGGTATCATGGAGGACTCTGACGACAGGGGCCGTGGAGCACTGTGATGACAGTGGTCATCTAGAATTGTGATGAAATATACCAGGGAGCATTGTGATGACAGGGGTCATGGATCACCACAATTATAGGGGCCAGGGAGCATTGTGAATACAAAGATCATGGAGCATTGAGATGACAGGGGTCATGGATCATTGTGATGACAAGGGTCCTGGAACCTTGTGATGACACGGTTCATGGAGCATTGTGATGACAAGGTTCTTCAAGCATTGTGATGACATGGGCATGGAGCATTATGATGACAAGAGTTCTGGAGCATTGTGATGAAAAGGGTATGGAGCACTGTGATTACAGGGGACCAGGAGCATTGTGATTACATGGGCAGTGAATATTGTGATGACAGGGGTTCATGGAGCACTGTGATGACAAGTGTCATGGAACAATGTGATGACAGGGTTCATGGAGCATTGTGATGAGAGGGGCCTTGGAGCATTATGATGATACGCGTCATGGGGCCTTGTGATGACAGTGGTCTTGGAGCATTGTGATGAAAGGGATCATGGAGCAATGTGATTACAGGGGCCATGGAGCATTTTGAATGCATAGGCCATGGAGCAGTGTGATGACAGGGGTCGTGGAGCATTGTGATGAATGTGGTCATAGTTCATTGTGATGATAAGTGTCCAGGAACATTGTGATGACATGGATCATGGAGCATTGTGATGACAAGGGCCATGGCGAATTGTGATGACAGGTGTCATGGGGCCTTGTGATGACAGTGGTTATCTAGAATTGTGATGAAAGGTAACATGGAGCACTATGATAACAGGGGCCATGGAGCACTGTGATGACAAAGGCCATGGAGCATTTTGATGACAAGTGTCATGGAGCATTGTGATGAGACGGGCATGGAGCATTATGATGCCCAGAGTTCTGGAGCATTGTGGTGACAAGGGCATGGAGCATTGTGATGACAAGGGCCATGGCCAATTCTGATGACAGGTGTCCTCGGGCATTGTGATGACAGAGGTTATCTAGCATTGTGATGAAAGGTACCATGGATCACTGTGATAACAGGGGCCATGGAGCATTGTGATGATAAAGGCCATGGAGCATTTTAATGAAAAGTGTCATGGAGAATTGTGATGAGACGGGCATGGAGCATTATGATGACAAGAGTTCTGGAGCATTGCGTTGACAAGGGAATGGAGCATTGTGATTACAGGGACCATGGAGGAGAGTGATGACATCTGTCATGGAACATTGTGCTGACTGGGGCCATGGAGCATTGTGATGACAGGTATAATGTGGCATTGTAATGACAGTGGTCATAGAGCATTGTGATGAAATGGATCATGGAGCAATGTGATTACAGGGACCATGTAGCATTGCGAATGCATAGGCTATGGAGCATTGTGATGACAGGAGTCAAGGAGCATTGTGATGTAAGTGGTCATGGATCATTGTGATGACAAGTGTCCTGGACCATTGTGATGACACGGGTCATGGAGCATTGTGATGGCAAGGGCCATGGCGAATTGTGATGACATGTGTCTTGGGGCATTGTGATGACAGTGGTCATCTAGAATTGTGATAAAAGGTATCATGGAGCACTGTGATGACAGGGGCCATGGAGTATTGTAATGACAAGGCCATGGAACATTGTGATGACAAGTATCATGGAGCTTTGTGATGACACGAGCATTCATCATTATGATGACAAGTGTTCTGGAGCATTGTGATGACAAGGGCATGGAGCATTGTGATTACAGGGTCATGGAGCATTGTGATGACAACTGTCATGGAACATTGTGATGACAGGGTTCATGGAGCATTGTGATTAAAGGGGCCATGGAGCATTTTGATGACAAGGGCAGGCGAACATTTTGATTACATTGGTAATGGAGCATTGTAATGACATGGGCAGGGAACATTGTGAAGACAGGTGTAATGGAACATTGTTATTACAGGGGACATGGAGCATTTTGATGACATGGGCAGGCAACATTGTGATGACAGGTGTCATGGAGCATTGGGATGACAATTGTCATGGAACGTTGTGCTGACAGGGATCATGGAGCATTGTGATGAGACGGTCATTGGAGCATTGTGATGACAGGCGTACTGGAGCCTTCTGAGGAAAGGTGTCATGAGTCATTGTGATTACAGCGATCATGGAACATTGTGATGACAGTGGTCATGGAGCATTGTAATGACAGGGGCCATGGAGCATTGTGATGACAGGGGTCATGGGGCATTGTGATGACAGTGGTCATGGAGCATTGTGATGAAAGGGGTCATGGAGCACTGTGATCACAGGGGCCATGTATAATTGTGATGACAAAGGCCATGGAGCATTGTGATGACAGTTGTCATGGAGCATTGTGTTGAAAGGGGCATGGAGCATTGTGACGACAATGGTCATGGAGCATTGTGATGACTGGTATCATGGAGCATTGTTCTGAAAAAGGTCATGGGGCAGTGTAATGACAAGTATCATGGAGGATGTGATGAAAGGAGTCATGGAGCATTGTGATTAAATGGATCAGGAGGCATTTTGATGACAAGAGTCATGGAACATTGTGATGACAGGGCTAATGGAGCATTGTGATGACAAGAGCTATGGAGCATTGTGATGACTGGGGTCATGGAGCATTGTGATGAAAGGGGTCATGGATCACATCGATGACATGGGTAATGGAGCATTGTGATGATATGAGCATGGATCATTGTGATGACAGGGGCCAGGGAGCATTGAGAATGACAAGGGCAGGGAACATTGTGATGACAGCAGTCATAGATCATTGTGATGATACCTGTCATGGAACATTGTGCTGACAGGGGCTATAGAGCATTGTGATGACAGGTGTCATGTGGCATTGTGATGACAGTGGTCATAGAGCATTGTGATGACAGGGGTCAAGGAGCATTGTGATGAAAGTGGTCATGGAGCACTGTGATGACACGGGAATGGAGCATTATGATGACAAGAGTTCTGGAGCATTGTGATGACAAGGGTATGGAGCATTGTGATTACAGGGGACCAGGAGCATTGTGATTACATGGGCAGTGAATATTGTGATGACAGGGGTCATGGAGCACTGTGATGACTAGTGTCATGGAACATTGTGATGACAGGGATCATGGAGCATTGTGATGAGAGGGGCCTTGGAGCATTATGATGATAGGCGTCATGGGGCATTGTGATGACAGCGGTCTTGGAGCATTGTGATGAAAGGGATCATGGAGCAATGTGATTACAGGAGCCATGGAGCATTGTGAATGCATAGGCCATGGAGCAATGAAATGACAGGGATCAAGGAGCATTGTGATGTAAGTTGTCATGGAGCATTGTGATGACTATTGTCCATGAACATTGTGATGACATGGTTCATGGAGCCTTGTGATGACAGGTGTCATGTGGAATTGTGATGAGAGCGGTCATATAGAATTGTGATGAAAGGTTTCAGGGAGGACTCTGATGACAGGGGCCGTGGAGCACTGTGATGACAGTGGTCATCTAGAATTGTGATGAAATATACCAGGGAGCATTGTGATGACAGGGGTCATGGATTACCACAATTATAGAGGCCATGGAGCATTGTGAATACAAAGATCATGGAGCATTGAGATGACAGGGGTCACGGATCATTGTGATGACAAGGTCCTGGAACCTTGTGATGACACGGTTCATGGAGCATTGTGATGACAAGGTTCTTCAAGCATTGTGATGACACGGGCATGGAGCATTATGATGACAAGAGTTCTGGAGCATTGTGATGACAAGGGTATGGAGCACTATGATTACAGGGGACCAGGAGCATTGTGATTACATGGGCAGTGAATATTGTGATGACAGGGGTCATGGAGCACTGTGATGACTAGTGTCATGGAACATTGTGATGACAGGGATCATGGAGCATTGTGATGAGAGGGGCCTTAGAGCATTATGATGATAGGCGTCATGGGGCATTGTGATGACAGCGGTCTTGGAGCATTGTGATGAACGGGATCATGGAGCAATGTGCTTACAGGAGCCATGGAGCATTGTGAATGCATAGGCCATGGAGCAATGAAATGACAGGGGTCAAGGAGCATTGTGATGTAAGTTGTCATGGAGCATTGTGATGACAAGTGTCCATGAACATTGTGATGACATGGTTCATGGAGCATTGTGATGACAAGTGCCATGGCGAATTGTGATGACAGGTGTCATGGGGCATTGTGATGACAGTGGTCATGTAGAATTGTAATGAAAGGTATCATGGAGGACTCTGACGACAGGGGCCGTGGAGCACTGTGATGACAGTGGTCATCTAGAATTGTGATGAAATATACCAGGGAGCATTGTGATGACAGGGGTCATGGATCACCGCAATTATAGGGGCCATGGAGCATTGTGAATACAAAGATCATGGAGAATTGAGATGACAGGGGTCATGGATCATTGTGATGACAAGGGTCCTGGAACCTTGTGATGACACGGTTCATGGAGCATTGTGATGACAAGGTTCTTCAAGCATTGTGATGACACGGGCATGGAGCATTATGATGACAAGAGTTCTGGAGCATTGTGATGAAAAGGGTATGGAGCACTGTGATTACAGGAGACCAGGAGCATTGTGATTACATGGGCAGTGAATATTGTGATGACAGGGTTCATGGAGCATTGTGATGAGAGGGGCCTTGGAGCATTATGATGATACGCGTCATGGGGCCTTGTGATGACAGCGGTCTTGGAGCACTGTGATAAAAGGGATCATGGAGCAATGTGATTACAGGGGCCATGGAGCATTTTGAATGCATAGGCCATGGAGCAGTGTGATGACAGGGGTCATGGAGCATTGTGATGAATGTGGTCATAGTTCATTGTGATGATAAGTGTCCAGGAACATTGTGATGACATGGATCATGGAGCATTGTGATGACAAGGGCCATGGCGAATTGTGATGACAGGTGTCATGGGGCCTTGTGATGACATTGGTCATCTAGAATTGTGATGAAAGGTAACATGGAGCACTGTGATAACAGGGGCCATGGAGCATTGTGATGATAAAGGCCATGGAGCATTTTAATGAAAAGTGTCATGGAGCATTGTGATGAGACGGGCATGGAGCATTATGATGACAAGAGTTCTGGAGCATTGCGTTGACAAGGGAATGGAGCATTGTGATTACAGGGACCATGGAGGATAGTGATGACATCTGTCATGGAACATTGTGCTGACAGGGGCCATGGAGCATTGTGATGACAGGTATAATGTGGCATTGTAATGACAGTGGTCATAGAGCATTGTGATGAAATGGATCATGGAGCAATGTGATTATAGGGACCATGTAGCATTGCGAATGCATAGGCTATGGAGCATTGTGATGACAGGAGTCAAGGAGCATTGTGATGTAAGTTGTCATGGATCATTGTGATGACAAGTGTCCTGGACCATTGTGATGACACGGGTCATGGAGCATTGTGATGGCAAGGGCCATGGCGAATTGTGATGACATGTGTCTTGGGGCATTGTGATGACAGTGGTCATCTAGAATTGTGATAAAAGGTATCATGGAGCACTGTGATGACAGGGGCCATGGAGTATTGTAATGACAAGGCCATGGAACATTGTGATGACAAGTATCATGGAGCTTTGTGATGACACGAGCATTCATCATTATGATGACAAGAGTTCTGGAGCATTGTGATGACAAGGGCATGGAGCATTGTGATTACAGGGTCATGGAGCATTGTGATGACAACTGTCATGGAACATTGTGATGACAGGGTTCATGGAGCATTGTGATTAAAGGGGCCATGGAGCATTTTGATGACAAGGGCAGGCGAACATTTTGATTACATTGGTAATGGAGCATTGTGATGACATGGGCAGGGAACATTGTGAAGACAGGTGTAATGGAACATTGTGATTACAGGGGACATGGAGCATTTTGATGACATGGGCAGGCAACATTGTGATGACAGGTGTCATGGAGCATTGGGATGACAATTGTCATGGAACGTTGTGCTGACAGGGATCATGGAGCATTGTGATGAGACGGTCATTGGAGCATTGTGATGACAGGCGTACTGGAGCCTTCTGAGGAAATGTGTCATGAGTCATTGTGATTACAGCGATCATGGAACATTGTGATGACAGTGGTCATGGAGCATTGTAATGACAGGGGCCATGGAGCATTGTGATGACAGGGGTCATGGGGCATTGTGATGAGACGGTCATTGGAGCATTGTGATGACAGGCGTACTGGAGCCTTCTGAGGAAAGGTGTCATGAGTCATTGTGATTACAGCGATCATGAACATTGTGATGACAGTGGTCATGGAGCATTGTAATGACAGGGGCCATGGAGCATTGTGATGACAGGGGTCATGGGGCATTGTGATGACAGTGGTCATGGAGCATTGTGATGAAAGGGGTCATGGAGCACTGTGATCACAGGGGCCATGTATAATTGTGATGACAAAGGCCATGGAGCATTGTGATGACAGTTGTCATGGAGCATTGTGTTGAAAGGGGCATGGAGCATTGTGACGACAATGGTCATGGAGCATTGTGATGACTGGTATCATGGAGCATTGTTCTGAAAGAGGTCATGGGGCAGTGTAATGACAAGTATCATGGAGGATGTGATGAAAGGAGTCATGGAGCATTGTGATTAAATGGATCATGAGGCATTTTGATGACAAGAGTCATGGAATATTGTGATGACAGGGCTAATGGAGCATTGTGATGACAAGGGCTATGGAGCATTGTGATGAATGGGGTCATGGGGCATGGTGAGGACAGTGGTCATGGAGCATTGTGATGACAAAGACCAAGGAGCATTGTGATGACAGGTGTCATGCAGCATTATGATGAAAGGGGTCATGGATCACTACGATGACATGGGTAATGGAGCATTGTGATGATACGGGCATGGAGCATTGTGATGACAGGGGTCATGCAGCATTGTGATGACAGGGGCCATGCAGCATTTTGATGACATGGGCATGGAGCATAGTGATGACAAGAGTTCTGGAGCATTTTGATGACAAGGGCATGGATCATTTTGATGACAGGGGCCATGAAGCATTGAGATGACAAGGGAATGGAGCATTGTGATGAAAGCGGTCCTGGAGAATTGTGAGGAAACGGGTCATGGATTATTGTGATGGAAGGGTTCCTGGAGCATTCTGATGACAAGTGCCATGGAGCATTTTAATGAAAGGGGTACTGGACCATTGTACAGAAATGGTTCATGGATCATCGTGATTACACGGATCATGGAATATTGTGATGACAAGTGTTTCGGTGCATTGCGACGACAGGGGTCATGGAGCATTGTAATAGCAGGGGTGATGGGGCATTGTGATGACAGGGGCATGGAGCATTGTGATGACAGAAGTCATAGAATATTGTGATGACAAGGGCCATGGAGCATTGTCATGAAAGGTCTTATCTGGCATTGTGATGAGAGTGGTCATGGAGCATTGTGATAAAAGTTGTCCTGAAGCACTGTTATTACAGGGGCCATGTAGAATTTTGATGACAAAGGCCATGGAGCATTGTGATGACAGGCATCATGGAGCAATTTGATGAAAGTGGTCATGGAGCATTGTGATGAAATGCGCCATGGACCATTGTGAAGACAAGTGTCCTGGAGCATTGTGATGACAAGGGCCATGGCCAATTCTGATGACAGGTGTCATGGAGCATTGTGATGACAGTGGTCATCTATCATTATGATGAAAGGTATCACGGAGCACTGTGATGACAGGGGCCATGGAGCATTGTGATGACACGGGCATGGAGCATTATGATGAGAAGTGATCTGGAGCATTGCGATGACAAGGGTATGGAGCATTGTGATTACAGGGGCCAGGGAGCATTGAGATGACAAGGGCAGGGAACATTGTGATGAGAGTGGTCATGGATCATTGTGATGATATCTGTCATGGAACATTGTGCTGACAGGGGCCATAGAGCATTGTGATGACAGGTGTCGTGTGGCCTTGTGATGACAGTGGTCATAGAGCATTGTGATGAAAAGGGTCATGGAGCAATGTGATTACAGGGGCCATGGAGCATTGTGAATACATAGGCCATGGAGCATTGCGATGACAGGGGTCAAGGAGCATTGCGATGAAAGTGGTCATGGAGCATTGTGATGACACGAGCATGGAGCATTATGATGACAAGAGTTCTGGAGCATTGTGATGATAAGGGTATGGAGCATTGTGATTACAGGGGACCAGGATCATTGTGATTACATGGGCAGTGATTATTGTGATGACAGGGGTTCATGGAGCACTGTGATGACAAGTGTCATGGAACATTGTGATGACAGGGTTCATGGAGCATTGTGATGAGAGGGGCCTTGGAGCATTATGATGATAGGCGTCATGGCGTATTGTGATGAGAGTGGTCATAGAACATTAGAATATTGTGATGAAAGGGATCATGGAGCAATGTGATTACAGGGGCCATGGAGCATTGTGAATGCATAGGCCATGGAGCAATGAAATGACAGGGGTCAAGGAGCATTGTGATGTAAGTTATCATGGAGCATTGTCATGACTATTGTCCGTGAACATTGTGATGACATGGTTCATGGAGCATTGTGATGACAAGTGCCATGGCGAATTGTGATGACAGGAGTCATGCGGCATTGTAATGACAGTGGTCATGTAGAATTGTAATGAAAGGTATCATGGAGGACTCTGACGACAGGGGCCGTGGAGCACTGTGATGACAGTGGTCATCTAGAATTGTGATGAAATATACCAGGGAGCATTGTGATGACAGGGGTCATGGATCACCGCAATTATAGGGGCCAGGGAGCATTGTGAATACAAAGATCATGGAGCATTGAGATGACAGGGGTCATGGATCATTGTGATGACAAGGGTCCTGGAACCTTGTGATGACACGGCTCATGGAGCATTGTGATGACAAGGTTCTTCAAGCATTGTGATGACACGGGCATGGAGTATTATGATGACAAGAGTTCTGGAGCATTGTGATGAAAAGTGTATGGAGCACTGTGATTACAAGGGACCAGGAGCATTGTGATTACATGGGCAGTGAATATTGTGATGACAGGTTTTCATGGAGCACTGTGATGACAAGTGTCATGGAACATTGTGATGACAGGGTTCATGGAGCATTGTGATGAGAGGGGCCTTGGAGCATTATGATGATAGGCGTCATGGCGTATTGTGATGAGAGTGGTCATAGAACATTGTGATGAAAGGAATCATGGAGCAATGTGATTACAGGGGCCATGGAGCATTTTGAATGCATAGTCCATGGAGCAGTGTGATGACAGCTGTCATGGAGCATTGTGATGAATGTGGTCATAGTTCATTGTGATGATAAGTGTCCAGGAACATTGTGATGACATGGATCATGGAGCATTGTGATGACAAGGGCCATGGCGAATTGTGATGACAGGTGTCATGGGGCATTGTGATGACAGTGGTCATCTAGAATTGTGATGAAAGGTAACATGGAGCACTGTGATAACAGGGGCCATGGAGCATTGTGATGACAAAGGCCATGGAGCATTTTGATGACAAGTGTCATGGAGCATTGTGATGAGACGGACATGGAGCATTATGATGCCAAGAGTTCTGGAGCATTGTGGTGACAAGGGCATGGAGCATTGTGATGACAAGGGTCTTGGCCAATTCTGATGACAGGTGTCATCGGGCATTGTGATGACAGAGGTTATCTAGCATTGTGATGAAAGGTACCATGGATCACTGTGATAACAGGGGCCATGGAGCATTGTGATGACAGGGGTCATGGGGCATTGTGATGACAGTGGTCATGGAGCATTGTGATGAAAGGGGTCATGGAGCACTGTGATCACAGGGGACATGTATAATTGTGATGACAAAGACCATGGAGCATTGTGATGACAGTTGTCATGGAGCATTGTGTTGAAAGGGGCATGGAGCATTGTGACGACAATGGTCATGGAGCATTGTGATGACTGGTATCATGGAGCATTGTTCTGAAAAAGGTCATGGGGCAGTGTAATGACCACTATCATGGAGGATGTGATGAAAGGAGTCATGGAGCATTGTGATTAAAAGGATCATGAGGCATTTTGATGACAAGAGACATGGAACATTGTGATGACAGGGCTAATGGAGCATTGTGATGACAAGGGCTATGGAGCATTGTGATGACTGGGGTCATGGAGCATTGTGATGAAAGGGGTCATGGATCACTACGATGACATGGGTAATGGAGCATTGTGATGATATGAGCATGGAGCATTGTGATGACATGGTTCATGGAGCATTGTGATGACAAGGGCCATGGCGAATTGTGATTACAGGTGTCATGGGGCATTGTGATGACAGTGGTCATGTAGAATTGTAATGAAAGGTATCATGGAGGACTCTGATGACAGGGTCCGTGGAGCACTGTGATGACAGTGATCATCTAGAATTGTGATGAAATATACCAGGGAGCATTGTGATGACAGGGGTCATGGATCACCGCAATTATAGGGGCCATGGAGCATTGTGAATACAAAGTTCATGGAGCATTGAGATGACAGTGGTCATGGATCATTGTGATGAAAAGGGACCTGGAACCTTGTGATGACACGGTTCTTGGAGCATTGTGATGACAAGGTTCTTTAAGCATTGTGATGACACCGGCATGGAGCATTATGATGACAAGAGTTCTGGAGCATTGTGATGACAAGGGTATGGAGCACTATGATTACAGGGGACCAGGAGCATTGTGATTACATGGGCAGTGAATATTGTGATGACAGGAGTCATGGAGCACTGTGATGACTAGTGTCATGGAACATTGTGATGACAGGGATCATGGAGCATTGTGATGAGAGGGGCCTTGGAGCATTATGATGATAGGCGTCATGGGGCATTGTGATGACAGCGGTCTTGGAGCATTGTGATGAAAGGGATCATGGAGCAATGTGCTTACAGGAGCCTTAGAGAATTGTTAATGCATAGGCCATGGAGCAATGAAATGACAGGGGTCAAGGAGCATTGTGATGTAAGATGTCATGGAGCATTGTGATGACAAGTGTCCATGAACATTGTGATGACATGGTTCATGGAGCTTTGTGATGACAAGTGCCATGGTGAATTGTGATGACAGGTGTCATGGGGCATTGTGTTGAAAGGGGCATGGAGCATTGTGACGACAATGGTCATGGAGCATTGTTCTGAAGAAGGTCATGGGGCAGTGTAATGACAAGTATCATGGAGGATGTGATGAAAGGAGTCATGGAGCATTGTGATTAAGTGGATCATGAGGCATTTTGATGACAAGAGTCATGGAACATTGTGATGACAGGGCTAATGGAGCATTGTGATGACAAGGGCTATGGAGCATTGTGATGACAGGTGTCATGCAGCATTGTGATGAAAGGGGTCATGGATCACTACGATGACATGGGTAATGGAGCATTGTGATGATATGGGCATG